>NC_057933.1:52209545-52267045 GCF_018555375.3 Anguilla rostrata
TAGAAAGTACCAACCTCTCTTCCTCTTTATGCACTGCGCACAGTCTCTGTGTTCGATTCTAAGGTGTGAGTCTCCCCCACAGGCCTTTCTTGCATATGTTAAGCTGGTCTGAGTGAGGACAGATGATGCCATTGTGGCTCTGACCTTACAGGCTATGTGCTCAGTGCACCGGAATCTGCTCTGCTCTCCTGAGCTTAATACTACCCACAATGCAACTGTGCACCAAAGAAACAGTAAGAACAAGGAAACAACACTGCACTGGGTGT
The DNA here is from genome assembly GCF_018555375.3 of Anguilla rostrata. Lineage (NCBI taxonomy): Eukaryota > Metazoa > Chordata > Actinopteri > Anguilliformes > Anguillidae > Anguilla > Anguilla rostrata. The sequence goes on from NC_057933.1 coordinate 52,209,812, forward strand.
CTGGTTGTGAATTGAAAGCATCTTCACTCATTTACGTGAGCTGTTACCACACAGGTGTAACTGGCCTTGTTTAAAAAATAGATACATACAAATACACACCATGTGCTAAGCTGTGGCTTGATTCAGTGGCATCTCGTTTATTGACCTGAGCTTGTTACAGCGTACTGTACATCTGGCTGTATGAATAAGAAAGCATAAATATCGCTTTGCCAATATTTATGAAATATTATGAACATGTGCTGAGGCTGTGCACCCGTGTCATCTTCATCTTGAGTGATAGCACTTTGCATAAGGTGGGTGTTCCCGTGTACAGAAACACAAAAAGAAAAAGAAGAGACCAGTGTGCATCAAGCGTCTGTCATGGCTTCGATGGCATCTCACTGGCTGAGCTGAGCTCATGGCAGCATATCGTGTGCCTGGCTGTGCACCTTTTCAAAAAAACAAAAAAAAACAAGCAGAATGTCTTCTTGGCACCCATGCCAACGCTGTCATGCTAAGCTGCTTCTGGAGGATAAACACCTTCTCTGTATGTTGTGCCTCAGGCCTCAACATGCAGTGGCTGCTCTCGCAGAGAATAACTCCTGTGATGCTTGCATTGCCTTCCAGCAGTGCTCATTGGTGAACGCTTTACGCGTGCCTCTGGTGCTATTTGTTCCCGTCCCTGTCAGTCACTTTATTCTCAGGCAGCTTCCTGCCTTCAGGGTCACCTTCTGCTTCATCCCTTAAGCGACCTGTGAAATGAGGGCGATGTCCATTAGGCCCGTCCCCCTCCCCATAGGAAACACAGGAAAGAATGTTCACAAGGAGTTTCTCCTTCTGAATTTGCTCTTGTCTGGGTGGGTGGCAAGTATGTCTGCACCATTCAGCTCTATTCTTGGTAAGTTTTTGGTGCTGGTGCCAGACCAGCCCCTTGACTCTGGGCTTCCTCTTGTCTCTATTTCTAGCTGCATTCAATGATCTTGAGCCGTACTGAATGCCAGGTGCAGCTTCTTCACTTACTCCTTCCCTCTAATCTGAATTTGAAAGTGATCACACATTATACCAGGAGGGCCACCCCTGTGGAATAGCCTCATATTGATTCTGAACTGCGTGTAATTGTGGAATGGGGCAGGAGCGACAGGAACCACCATAACTTCCCTTCTCCCATGAGCCTCCTCTACTCAAGATCCACCAGGAGATGGTGGAGGCTCTCCTTGTGCCCCCAAATGACCACAACATGTGTGGTTCTCTGAGCAGGCAACATGTTGGATGGCTCTACAAAGGCAGGACTTGCACAATGTAAGGGATACTGTGGTACCAGAATCCTTCCCTAGGTGGGTCTTGGCCCAGGATAGGAACGCCTACAAACAGTAAGGCTTTCCCAAGATGTCATTCCCAGGAAAGTACTAGAGCTCTATCAACATATATTCTGTACATACAGGAAAGTGATGTGCTTATAAACAGTGATGTGTTTATGCAATGCTTGATACTGTTACCTGCCTAATTGGGGCTATATGTTTTTGCACCATAGAATAATGGGCAGTCTCCATCTACACTGATGGCATATTTGCTGGCTATATCAACAGGTAATATAGGCATTGGTAGTGACACTCCGTGTAGCCATGCTCTTGCTAAATGCTTCCTGAAAGGTTTCTGCCTGCTGATGCCTCAGAAAGGTCCATGGAGACCAGCAGAACCAATGGACGTGTAGCACCAGCAGACTGGCCCCAAGCTAAGAGCTTTCTAGAAGATCTCAGAACTGCACCTGAACTGTTTGCTTGGGAGAGAGGCCTTGTCAGACATGCCAGAGAGGGAAGGTTGTCCCACAAAACCCACTTTTAACAAATCAATGGGAGGCAGATTTGTACAGTCACTCTCTGCTGTACTGTCACTTATTTGAAGTAAAGATAAAAATGAATGTAACATACAATTAGAATATGTGAAAGCACACTCAGGCTGTTATTGGGGTGATAGTGGCGCTGTTTTTCCGCACGTATTCAATAGAGAAAAATGAATATGAATAACACATTGTCAACATTTGATTTCTATGAGTTTGCCTTTCTTATGTCATGGCATGTTTCACAATATGAACTATTGGCAGTAAATGGGAGATAATTGGACTTTTTATAGTTTCCTGTAGGTTATTAAAAGAATAATATGACTCATCATGTGACGTAGTCAGTAAATTACATATCAGACATAATTTTCACACGTGTTTTATCAGGTCTTTCAACACAGCGAACATATAGTAAATATACTATACGGTGAGTTTGCTTCGGTTAACAGAATAAGAGAAAGTGGGTTGAGGGTTATTATTAATCCACAGAATAATTTGTGAGGATTTCTTGTTCAGTCAAAGGCCCTGAGGTCTTTCCAGACCAAAATCAGTGCAGGTTTGCTGTCCAGACCAAAATCAGTGCAGGTTTGATGTAGATTATGGGTGAAATTATGAAGTTGCATTTTAGCCTATTCATTAATTTTTTTTGGCAAATTTCTTTTTGCATAATTTTTGGCATAATTTCAATAATCCTCAAATACATCTCACTCTATTTCCGGTGTCTTTTTGGTCATCATGACTGTCATCACTCAGTGAGCAAAAGAGGTTTTCTACATTGTGTCTCCTCCATGCAACATCTGAAAGGCATAATTTGCCAAGACGCTCACTGCAGTGTAATGGATTACATTAATTGACGAGGATGCAGCAGAATGATTAGTTTTGTGTGTGCATGCCTGTGGGCTCGTGTGTGCATGTGTGTCTGCCTGATATGTGTTTACTTTTGTGTGTGAGTGTACATTAGGCTGTGTTTTATGTGTATGTTATAAGACGCATTAAGAGGAGAGTGTATTTATGAATGTATGACTGCATGGATGTGTGTATGCATGCATGTCTTTATTCTGCGTGTGCATTTATGTGCCCTTACGTCATCCTCTTATAGTGGATAGGGACAGAGTGCTCACATCTCCCACTCCTTTCCCTGTTGTCCATTTCTCCTTATGATACTGAGGAGGAAGAGGAAGGGGAAGACTTCATCCTGTCTGGACTGTGTCATAATCAGACCATTACAGTGTTAACCGTTTCTTTTAGTTTGCCTCATTCTACTCAAAGCACTGAGCTTGGGAAAGGATGACCTGGTCTATATATTTTATACCTCCAGTGCACACTTGTCCTCTCTCCTCCATCCCTCTTTCTCTCCATCCACTCCATTCCCCCATCTTGCACATCTTCCATTTCTCTCGTGCAATCTCTCTTAATCTTTGTCTCTTTCTCACCCTCCATCTGTCTTTCTAGGGCTCCCTTCTCTCTCTCTCGCGCTCTTTTTATTTTCACTGTCCATGAGACTGGAATTATAAAAAGTATTATTGACCTTTGAGATGCATGGGAAGGCTGGGACTAGAGAGAGCCTTTCTTTGTGTTTTAAGACCCCACACAGCTCATAATACTATTAACATATGCCAGTCTTAATAAACGTTCCTTGTCACTTTATTAAAAAAAAATTAAGTACAACAGTATAATTTTTATGGACCCCATAAAGGAGGGGGGAGCACTTGTTAATTGTTTCATGGCCGGTGAACTTTCGAAGCGGGCCGCAATAGGTTACGTAATTAATCCCTGCTTTACGTTGGCCCCAAAGCCATATATTTCTGCCCATTCCGTGCCCTCTCTTCATTAGGTGCGCTTTTGAGGCGCACCTCTGGAGCGTGACACGGGGTGCCGTGGCACGCGGGGGGGCGGGGGGGCGGGGGGTGCGACGCGCGTCCGTCCGCCCTCCGTCTCTCCGTCCGTCTCCGAGGCGGAGCGAGGGACGACTTTAAAAGGAACTCGCGTCTGTCTCTGACCCGCTTGGAGGAGCCCCTTTTTTTAATGATGGTTTGAGCTTCCATCAAAGCGGACACCCCCTATGGCTCAAGCAAGCCCCTGAGCCACAGTCACACTGTTCCCCTCAGTGATGTATGCTTTTGTGAATAATGATAACATTCTTTTTTTTTCATTTTTGTGTTTTCACTTTTTTTCTTAAAACACCAAAAGTGGCGGTTTCTGTGAAATCCTGTGGAGAAAAAAACAAAAACGCATTGTTTAAACAGCATCGTTTAATAGGATTTTTGTCTCTTTGTTTCAAATACCATTTATAAAGAAAGGCTACAATAAAGGCAGTGTTTCATGCTTTTTTGATTCATTTTAGATTCTGTATCAAAAACCCCATACTGTTTTAAAGATTTATAAGATCAGTGGTTTTACTTCATAGGCTGTTGTCTTTCCATGAGGAAAGACAATTAAACTGAACCATAGTATGGGCAAATGGAGATTAAAATGTTACAGCCTAGTGGTCCAGTACAATGCTGGACTGAATTTCGATTGATTTCTTGCCAATACAAGCCCAGGCGCCCAGAGTAACGTGTTTATTTTCAGCTCTCTGTGGGTCAAATACAGAAGAGATGGAACTTAACTCCACTTCTCAATGCGTAGCATCTGCAGGATGAGACAGAAGAAATACTAATTCAAGAGTGACTAAATCTGGTATGGTTCAGAGAAATATGATGCTGAACTGCCACTCATCTCTCTTGTTCTCTCTCCTTGCTTGTTTCTTTCAGTACCTCCTTCTCTCCGTTTGTTTCCTGACTCCCATTCTCTTCTTGGTGTCTCCCTTGCTCTCTCCATCTTTCTCCCTCACTCCCCTTTCTCTACTTCAGTGCTAGCATCTATACATTTTTATACTGGTATACTGTGGTTTCTCTCTCTCTCTCTCTCTCTCTCAAGCAAACCGTTTGGCAGAAGGTGATTCCTGTCTGTTCACATGCACTCTTGGGTGTAACACCATCACTCTTGTTTTGGAAAGAGGTCAATCTGTCACAAAAAAAGAAGGACAACTGGCACTCTGGGAAGGCTTCAAAGTCAGGCTGCTCCTGGTAAGAATGAGACAAGATGAGCCATCAGTTATATGTGGAATTTTCCCTGCTGTAATTCCAACAATCCTTTGCTGGAGTTGAAGACACAGTTTTGGCCTTTGTCTGTGTATAAACTGAACCTGAGCCCCTTAGGCCTGTCAGTGATTCAGTGTTAAACTACTGTACTAACAGGACTGGGGAACATCCATTTGTGAATTTCATCATTGTTAAAATTGATAACTTCCACAATGTATGTTTATGTCTGCTCCCGAAAAGACCAGTTGAGTGATTCTATGCTTGACCTGGCATGATTGCCAAGACATGAAAGACCTTGATACCATGATGGTTGAAAATTGTAAAGTTACAGTATATTTTGTTTATGTGCAATTACTGTTCAGCTCAGGCTCTGTCGATGATTTTGTGGATGTTTGTCTCTGTGTTTGCAGCCTTTATTGGCTAACTTTAGCCTACCAGATAACTGCTGTCGCATTTCCTGCAAATAACATAGAACTAACACAAGGATCACACCCTACAAGTGTGAAGCAGCAATTCTACAGTAAGCTCCTGACCCCCGATTCCCTCCTTAGGAAAAATAGACACAAGGGTATAATTATTCTGTCTGTGTAAGGTGCACTTAGCAGATGGTACACTGTTTCATTCACAAACTCCCACTCACCCTATACTGCTGCCAGGCAAAGATACTCTGAACACTGAGCAAGATATGCTACACAATCCACACAGAAAACAGACCATAGACTACGCAATCCACACAGATGACAGACCATGTACAATATATTTACACCAGCCATTTCTAAAAAAACAAACAAAAAAAAAAAATAGGAGTAATTGGCCTTTTGATCGATATTCTCTGCAGCATTTGTAACAAAAATTTAAAAAATATTCAGTTATGTTTTTAGGGCAGTGTTTGAGTCGTGTCTGTGATCTCCTCACTGTGCATTCGAATGACCTTTGAGGAGAAGGAAAGCACTCTTGGACTTCTCAGCTGTTGCTATGTAAATGGTTGTGGCGGCGGTATCTGTGGTTACCCAGATTACCTACATTGCCTACGTTTTAAAATTAGCTTTAGTGTCTACTATTGAAAGAAAGAAAAAGAAAGCTGAATGTTTTTCAAGGAGAGCGTGCATTTTGTGGGGCTGATATGAAATAATGTAGAACACTGACTGCACACATAACTTCGGCAATAACATTGTTCCCAAATTAAGGATGGAAAGTTGAGTGCATGCTGGTGCTCTGCTCACGACCCTTATTTCATAGGTGTGAAAAAGTGGAGCCATCTACCTTGCTTCAGGTGATAATTGGTTTCCGATGTTCCATTTGCCTAGTGCAATTTATCTCTCCCTTCTTAGTCTCTCTCTCTCTCTGTCTCTCTCTCTCCCTTCCTCTCACTCTTTCTCCATTTTCTCGTAAGGTTAATTTTCTATTCCCTTTGCTTCTAATTAAAAAAGTAAGTGAGTATTCATTTGTCATATCTACAGTGATGAAACACACATTATCTCTCAAGTTTTTTTACACCTTTAATTATTTTCATGTATTCTAGACTTTAGCTCTGATGGGATAAAATTTTACCATATTGTAATGAACCTCTAAACGACAGCACCTGTATGAACTTCGCCAAATATAGGGTAATGCATATCTTTTGTGATATTTAACAAATTATAAAACATTTTGCCTTTATTAGGACTGAATAATAATTTGCCTCAATACATACGTTCACTTCCTGAAACTGAGAGATCAGACCATTGTCAGTCTCAATCTAGAATATAAGTGGACATACCAAGGAATTATGCTAAATTAATATATACAAACCTCTTAAGAAAGCAGGTAAAATGTGACACAATGGATTAACTATTGTTGCTTTAATCTATGCTTTAAAATGCCTTGAAGTATATAAATAAAATGACATGTATAAATCAGGTATTGTGTGGTATCATATACATATATGGGGACAGAAAGAGTATGTTTCAACATATTAACACACGATTCATGATAAGACTTGATAAATGCTTTTTTTATTCAGAACAGATAGATCATTCTATTTCTGTTCCTGCGGAAATCGCGGCAATTTTCCCTAGAAACAAAGGCAGGACTGTGTCAAAAAAAAAGAATTATATTTTGATTCAAACGATGTGTTGGTGTGAGCTGACTTTGTTCTTTGTTTTACCAGTGACATCCCATGGTGACTTTCATTTGACTCTCAGTGTGTGTGTCACATAATAATTAGATAAATGCACACATACAATTTTGCCGTGATTACATACTGCGACAAGCGGAACAAAGTCACAACTGGCAGGAATAACTTGGTGATTAGAGAAAAGCCTTTAGCACAAGGTATGACACAGAATGTGGTTGTCTTTGAAGCTTATTTTTGAAGTTTCATCTGACCTCCTGTGGCTAGGGGGTAATGTATTATTTATTAAACTCGAGTTGGGAAAATGCAGACTTTTAAAAAATAATAATGCAAAACAAAATAAGTGAAAAAACATTAAAAAGGCTAGTTATTTTCTTCCTTTTGTTCTGTACACACAGCACAGTTAATAGACGACAGAAACGGTGCAGAAGACATGATGTTAGCAGCATGTGGACCTGCTGAGAACACAAAGCGCTTGATTTTGATCAGATTGGTGAATTTCTCTTTCTTAATTATAGATTTAACAGAGCAATCTCCACATTCTGATATACCAGTGATTACTCACTGGGAGAGATACAACAGCTTGGAACCAAAAATCACATCTTTTGCAACTCTGGAATAGAAGGACTTGTCTGTATAACAAACCAGTCCCACCCACCGCTCCTCACCCTCCACCACTTCTTTGCCTTTTTCATGCCCAGTGCCCATAAAGGGCACCTACTGGAGAACCGCGCTTCAAAATATGACCGATTCATACACTTACAACTAGGTTTGATATGTATTTTCACACCCTGTGGGGCTAAATGAACTAAATCTCACATATTATCTGTGTGGGAGAACTCAAACGGCTTTTAATTGATTGACGACCGATACAACAATTGAGTGGAACCAGTTAAACCGAGTCTGTGCTTTGAACCATAGACCGGGCCATTAGCTGTATCAAGGAACCAGTTTATGGTGTTCGTAAACAATATGGCCCAACACACAGGTAAGTACAATAAGCAACATCACAAGCTAGTCCATTAACAAGCAGCACAGCACAAGAATGTCCATTAGCAGACAACACCCCCCCCCCCTTTTTTTAAGAGAACTTTAACTGCTGAAAATTGGTGATTAAATTCTGCCGTGGTACTAAAAGCCCATTTGTCATTGATCCTATTACTTTTTCTGGGAGAAAGTTAGTACATATTTATCTAAAGAGCGAGAAAACTCCAGGGAATGCGTTTAGTTAGATTGCACTACGTACAACTAAAGTAAAACTTAAAATACTGATTACTAAAAATTTGGTTTGACCAATCATGGAGTTTCCAGCCTGTTTTTTTTATTTAATACATTTTTTTAATGGGCAGCCAACTCCTGAAATCACCACACGGCTCACTAGACCAGTCAGAATGCACTCCGTTGACATGATGAATCAAAAAGTCCACAGGGGACTGAGAGGGAATGGCCAGAGTCACTGCAACCACTGGGGGAGGGGGGTGGGGGGGTCACTAAAGGAGGGAATGTGCTTTGAACAAGTTTGGGAGCGCAGGAGAAAAAAAGACACGTGTGATGTTCAACATCACATTATTTTACTCCAGGCTGAGGGTCGACCATTTGAAGAGTCAGTCGCCCCCCTGCCATTGCACCTTCAGGTGATGAAATCTCCAGGCCAGACTGGACCAAATCAAAAGAACATCTTCAGGCAGAGTCATTGTGCAGTGGCATCAGAGATGCAAGCCTGGATTCCGTCCGGCTGCGACACACCTGCTCTGTTTCAAGGAACGAATCTGAGTCGCCGGTGTCAGGCTTTTCAGTTCCAGGCAAAATATGTTCGCTCAGTTTCAGCCACTGTCAACATCAGTGGGTCATGTAAGAGAAACAAAAATTGAACTTGAGCTTAAATTTCATTCTCAGACGTAATGAAGAAGTGCACTGCTCTTTGTTTGACTGGCCCCCCATCCTGTGGGGTAGCGAGTAATTCAGCGTCGGGAGGTGGGAAGTCTGCGGCCCTGCCGTCTGCATCCACTGTGCGGTCCTCTGGAGCAGCGACATCACGGGTCGTGCGGCTTGTTGCCGAGTGACCAGAAGTAGCGGCTGACCGTGTACCTGCCCGAGGACAGCAGAATGCCTGTGCGTGGCCTCCCAAAGTGAACCGCATCAACGGGCCTAGAATTATGACCGTGCATCACTGCGAAGCCCGAGTCCATTTATGAACCATGGAGTTCCGCAGCAATGGCAGCACAGAGGCTTAATCACTTTAGTGCGATGAATTGGGCTGCGTGAGGACGTGTGATCTGCTTTAAGTGCTTTCGCTTTTGTTCATGGAATGTGAGTAAGCGCTGCGAACGTTTCCTGCAATTCTTCATTTCTATGGCAGTAGGGTTTTCTTGACCTTGATTTCCTTGATCTTGACCATATGGCCCTACCATTTATTCCACAGTAAAGCTACCCTGTATAACAGCCTTTTTGTTCATTAAATAAAAACTGTGTAATTTTTGCCATAAGGGAAACATTAATGAATGCATGCATGCAATGAATCCTTAGTTTTTACATGCAATTGTTCACATCAAAATAATTGTAAGATTGAACATATATATTTTTAAAAACATACATATTTAAACCAAATTAAGAAGTAGAAGATACATTTTAAAACAGTTCTTGCCTTATAAGCTTTTCTACAGTGTTGAACACTTTTTACAAGAGCTTGAACAATAAGCGAAAAATAAAACAAAATCCCAAACAGTAAATGAAAACAAAGTAAACGGAGAAGGAAAAAGGAGTCACTAAAAACCGTTTCCTTTTCGAGCAGAGCAAGCCCTGCGTCTCTGCGACTTAAAAAAAAAGTGACATTTGAGGGGCGCTCTACAAAACTCGGCCAGGGGAAGATCCTCGGTATCACCTAAAGAGCCTTTGTCAGTCATCGGGAACCTGTCACCTACCGGTGAGAGACTGCGGCGGACGGTATGACAGGCCCGAATTAATGAGATGCGCGTGACAGCGGGGAGAGCGGGAGAGAAAAGAGAAAAGAGGGCGGGGGGTGGAGTTGGTGGGGGGGTGGGGGGTGACGTGCTTTTGTCTTGTGCTGGTAAATCTCTTCAGGAGTTCAGGGCTCTCAGGCCATTTGCTGTGAGGAAGGGGAGATTTTTTTGGAACGGGTGGTGGGTGGGTGGGGGCAGAGAGAGCTCACCTGGACCTGGGGAATTTGGAAAGATGGGTGTGTTTCTCGTCAGGGGGGTGCAAAGCCCCAGTGCAACATTGGCGTTGGTACCACGTGCAATTCCATCAAGCTGTACTAAGACAGCGCAGGAAACTTAAACACGTTTTTGCAGTCTGACGGAAAAACAAAGCAAGCACCACACAGGGATGTTTTTTGTCATTTGAATTTGTCAAAACAATATCGGTGAGAAGTGGAAGCGATGGTATTAAAAGTGGGGTGTACTGACGGAGAGACATTGGCAAATCTGCTGGTGAAGCACCCGGGTGTTTATCCGTGCCTGTGTTAGGCTGTGGAATTTTGCTAGGATTCCTAGGCCAGCTGCCTGTGTTGTGCCTAAGCTCCGCCCTCTAAGCACAGGGGTCACAGAGCCCTTTTCTGAAATGCAGGGTGACCCTGAGCAAGCCACCATGTTGTCAGAGTCATAATATTACTATGGCAAAAGCTGTATACAAAAGTCCCAATACAAGCAAATTCCCATGTGTTGCAGTGAATGTACATAACATATTTTAAAAATGGTCAAGACAGGGGTATACACATGCGTACACACACGCACACACAAACATACAAACACATACACACACTCTCTCGCTCTCTCTCTCTCGCACACACACACACACACCAAAATGGTCTTTCTGTTATGGATTGTGAAACAAAACATCCCTGCTGACCAGGAAGAGTGACCTCACACACCTCAGCATGGGGCTGGGTCAAAGCCACCCACAGAGCTGTGATTGACAGCCACGACAGCAATGTGAATATGGTGAAAAACAGAGGCAATGTCTGAACATCCGATTATCGTTCACCCTAAAAAAACATGAAAGATTTCAAAACAGAAATATTCATGAAACACCTGTATTATTTAATCTGTTCTTTAAATGTTAGCAGTAAGTATTCAATCACAAGGGTATGATTTGGTACAGCAGAACAACTGCAGACACCCTCTTATCCCCATGGATATGTTTTTGGGCATCATATAACAGATGTGGTGAGCTAAGCAAGTCTGAGAGAAAGAGAGAAATATAACAAAAAAAAGACCAAGCAATTTTCAAAAAGAAAATAGAAAGAGAGAAAGGAAGGAAAAAATAAGGACAGAGAATTCCAAGGGGAAACAGGGGGTTTTAATGGGGGGAAATCTGTGTGTGCCCATTTCTACCGACTGGAGAGGAAAAAACATGGAGTGAGTCTTTCAACCAGGCACCTGCTCCAGAACATTCCTGATGAAGCAAAGGTTGTCTTCATTAAGAACATTAATATTCATGACGCATGGTAATTTTGACACAGAAAAGGTCTCAGTAACCTTTTCCTGTGTGAGAATTTTTTACTTCTCGGAGGAAATTACAGTCCACCAATGGCTTAATTAATGCTTGCAGTCCGCACTGCAGTTTGAGGGGCTGTCAGTTTGTGTCTGCTGTGTGTGTCTGACAGGCAGGTTGGAGCCGGAGGACGAGAGGCAGACTGGCTGCCCAGACGGAAAAGAACACAACGCGCATTCTGTACCATTTTAGCTGCCATTTGATCCTTCTCTCTCTCTCTCTCTCTCTCTCTCTCTCTCTCTCTCTCTCTCTCTCTGTCTTTCTCTCTCTCTCTCTGTCTCTCTCACTCCTGTTTTTCTTCTGTTCCTCTTCTTTTTCATCTCCCTCCATTTTCTGACATTGACTTTGTAGCCCCAAACATGCTGAGCATCTTGTTATGTTCATGTCACACTTTGGTGTCATATTTTGCATGTATGCTCCAGACTAAAATACAACATTTCAAATGTTTACATTTCTATATCCAATATATAATATATATGCTGAAGCAACTGCATTGGTACACAAAGAAGAAATTATTTCTTTGTAATTATTTGAATTAAAAAGAATGAAATAATCTAATGTAGTGCTGTAGTGCATATATATGCTCCAACATTTTATAGTGGTTTAAGTCAAAATTTCGCAATTCTATGTATTTAGCATGTTATCTCAGTAAAATCCATCTGTAACATGTTTCTCCCTGTGAATTCCTGCTTGTCATTTCTCAGAGTTGTTGGCTATCCTGCATTAAAAAGACAGCAGGAAAAAAAACAGAAATATCCTTGACTGACCTTTGATGGCCCTTAATAATATTCATAAGCTGCAGAGAAAACATTAAAACATGCAGGGCGCCTGTATTCCAACTTATTCTGCACTGTTGTATTTATTCTGATTTATTTAACGAAACACACATTTATTTTCCAATCCGAAAGTATTTGACATCTACCGCTTTTCTTGCTGATATTTTTTCTGTGAGGAAGAACTGTGAATTGAGTATGAAAAAATAGAGTCAAAAATAGTGGCGGCGTGTGTGTGTGTGTGTGTGTGTGTGTGTGTGTGCGTGTGCGTGTGCGTGCGAGTGTGTGTGTTTGTGTTGGGGGTGCGTATGTACAGGAACAGGCACGGACAAGCAAGGGTACACAAGCAGTCAACAATAGGTTTCAAAAGCAATGAATTACACACATGCACACACACACCCCCCCCGCTGCATTAGACAGTAAAATATTTGAACATAAGGTTGCATTTTCTTTATCATGTCCCATAAAAATAGCAATTTGCTGGAGCCTTTGTAGCACAATAGGGAAGGTGGTGTATTTTACTGATAATGTACCGATGACGGATAGTCCTATACTGGGAGGTTTCAGTTGTGTCTGGCTGCCAGTGTAATAAATCGTACAAGAGGAAAGAGAGAGAGAGAGGGAGAGAGAGGGAGCGAGGAAGAGAGAGAGAGGGAGAGAGGGAGAGAGTGTGAGGATGGCGTCTGCTCCTCCAGCAGCCATAGCAAGCATGGCGGGCCCAGTAATTACACCGCGTGGAAATAAGGGATTAATTAGGCCGGTGCAGGAAGGCAATGGCGTCTCATTACAGCCAGAGAGCCATTCTCCCAGATAGCGCCACTCAGGCAAGGGAAGCCGCTAATACGGGGAGACAAAGTCCCCTCTTCTTCCCGCTCCTCGCTTATTATCCTACTTAAGGCCACTTAAAGGAAGTCCCTGAAGGTTCACTGACACCAAAGGGCCTCTGTCCCCTGGGGTTCTTTCATCCTGCTCTACTATCACCTGCTACAGGGGAGAGAAAGAGAGAGAGAGAGAGAGAGAGAGAGAGGGGGGAAGGAGAGAGAGAGAGAGGGGGAAGGAGAGAGAGAGAGAGAGAGAGGGAAGAGAGAGAGAGAGGAGAGAGGGGAGATGGGAAGAGAGAGAGAGAGGGGGGGTGAGAGGAAAAACAAAGAGAGAAGGAAACACAAAGTGTGTCTACCTTGGGAAAACTCAGTAAATAATAAAAAGGGACCTGAGATTAACTGTTAAACACACCAGAGGATCTCGGCCGGATCTCCCGGACAGAAATAATTAGTCTGGAGTAAACAATGGGCCGGCCCGGCGCAGCAGAACGCCGCCTGCACCGGGGCGCCAAAGTCCTCCTCGAGTGGAGCTTTTATCATCCGCACGTTTATCTCCCCCACCTTTCACTGCGCCCCCCTCTCCCTCTGCGGCTGCCTCTGTTTACTCCGTAATGGCGCCCCCTTTATTTACGCGCTGCTTCGGCTGCGCAGGTCCGGCGCCCCTTCCCAGATGGACTTCTGAAATGCTCAGAACGTTCCGGGGACGCATCCCGTTTTTTATTCAATGGCGAATGATGCCGGTTGGCCTGCTAATTCCACGTCTGTACGCGGTAAGGCTGGAGACGACTCCAGTGGAGGTATCGGCATTCGATGAAAAATAAAGACAGATGTGCTCATTATTGTCAGTTGTATGTGTGTGTGTGTGTGCATATGTGTGTGTGTGTGTGTGTGTGTATGTGTAGGGCAGCTCATTACCTTGTCCACTTAAGGAGGGATTCTTCCTCTATCCCTTGTGTTTAACCGTTTTTCTGCTGTTGGACACACTATTCTATTCTAGTCCGTCTCTTTCCCTTGAGGCTTCAGAAGGCCTCATCACCTCTGCCTAATCACAATGGGCCTTACACCAGTGCCGAAAGAAAAGGACCTCATGTTCCCTTCGTTTGGAACTACAGCCGATGCAAATATTCTAGCTTTTAAGGTCAGTGTCCAGTCAGCTCAACAACAAAAGTGCCAATTCAATATGGCTGCTTTCCATAACAGGTTAGAAAGGAGTAAGACTCATGCTTTGGACAATGGTTCACCAGGTGCTCGCAAAAAACTGCTCGTAACATTTCTGTTATGTTTTCCTAGCATTATTGTGTCAGCAGGACATTCAGAGCGTACTTTCTGCTTGGACAGGAAGGCACAGGGCAACGAAAGATAATTTAATTGACAACACACTTCTACTCTAGGTCTCTTAATTCAAGAATGTGACTGTTATAGGGACATATGTGGATGATGTTTACTGAGTGCACATTATCCATGTCTGAAAATACTGCGCATGAACACCTCTACCCTGCAGAAGCACATCACAGTTAGCCATCTGGCCCTGCTGTATATTCACCAGTGTGATTGGACGGAGGAGAGGCTCTTGGGCGCCATGCCAACCACTGTTCGTATATTTGCATACTTTTCCGGTCAAAGACGATCGCAAAACAAAGGTGCGATTACAGGAGTGCAACAAAACACAAGGACTAATCGCTAGGCAACGTCAATCCCAAAGCTCCTGTCAACGAAACAACCGAAATGACGACTGCGATGGCAGAAGGAACGCCGGAACCTTCCACGGTCCCGCTCTCCTCGGTGAAACCAGACCCTCTCTATTGCTCTGCTCTGGTTCCTGTCACAAGGCGCGAGCCCGCTAGCCTGACACAATGACACCCCCCCTCCCTTTCCTACACGTGTATCAGCGTGGCCCCCAGCTACCGGCTTCCGACGCAGATAAATGGAGGCGAGCCCGAGACAGGCGATTGTTTCTGGCGCGCTTCCTTTATCGCCACGAACGCTTCCTTTTTTCGCTCGCTTTGATTCTTTTTTTTTTCCCCGGCAGAATGGAACGGCCGGCGATTCTGAACCGGGCAGAGCTGATAAAGCCCGGCGGCTAAAAGCGCCACGCGGTCGCCACGGACGACGCGCTTGTGCACGGCAGGCCCGCGGACGAAACGGGCCCGTGGGCGTCGACCCAGGAACGCGGGCCTAAATGGGCAGTCACTCAGCATTAGGGGTGGTGTAAATTACAGCAGGGACCGCGGACGTGCGTAGCGTCTGAATGGAAGTGTGCGCGGGCGCGGCTAAGGCACAGGAACACGCGCCGCCGCCCGCACGTGCTCACTGAGTCACGCGAACGCGCCTTCAGCGTCTCCAATGGCCCTCTCGCTCGCCAAATCCATCTGCCGGTTGCCTTTCCGGAATATTCTTTGCCCTGGTGAGCCTTTCCATCTCAGCGTGCTAGCCATAGAGGTGTTCGCCCACTTACGGGCAGGTTTTGGGGGTTGAAAGAGCATGCCCCCATCGCTGATCAAAGCAAACGAGGTGGATGGACACAGGCCTTCTTTCCCCCAGGAAACCTCAGCCAGCGAGTTTAAACAAAGTCCAGGCGGTTGCCTTAATCTGGGCGGACGTCAGCATTCAGCGAAACGCGACTCGGTGTGCAGGCAATGCAACAGAAAAGCAATTATGCCGTACATCATCAGCTGGAATCGGCTCAAGGTATGCAGCGGAAAATGGGTGTAATCATGTCAGAGGAAGTGAACGCACATCAGACATACCACAGATGTTCTGTGTATTGACCAGATATTCCTTTGTGTGTTAGAAGGTGCAAATGCTCGCGCACCTGGCAGAGCCCCTCACAGAACATGCACACTTAATGAAATAAGAACACTGTACGCTGTGTAGCTTATGTAGCATGGTGATGCTCTGAAGGAAGACCTGTTGACTGAAATGTTGGCATTTTTTATCAGTGCGGCAATAAATAATAATAATTTTCTGCGCTGGATAGGTTGTTTGAGCTCACTTCTTTCTTTATCCCCCTCATGCTTAAAAGAGAAAGGTTCTGCTTTTGTTGGACGTCAAAGAGCTCTGATTGGCTGGCTGATTATGAATATTCATGGTCCGGTGGTCTAAATGCCAGAGCTGAATACCTGGTCAGTAAACCAAATATCTATGGTGATACTTCACACAGTAACCTTTCCTATGCAGCTTTCCTTTGTCTCACATAGAGCAGGTCACTGACCAATGGGAAAAATGTCCACAGCCATCTGATTAAAATCAGCTAGCTGACTGCACGCAAAACTAGCCGCCATTTTGGGATTGGCAAAGCCTTCTCTGCCAACGCTGGAGGAGGAAGAGAACCTGAGCGAAAGCCCTCCCTTGCCACTCCATTATGCCGATAATGACTCGTGTGTGTGACAGACACCGCTTTGCACGGCGGTGTCTCCGGTCGAACCCGCGCCAGGATCCCCCCCCCCCCTCCATCCGCACGGCGCGGCGAGCCGAACACGCGCGCGGGGCCTCAGCGTCCGTGTGGATAATCAACGTGGCAAGACACGGCATCCTTTCATGAGCGTGTCGCCTGTAAATTAATGAAGCCAGATCACAATTGTGCGCGATTAAGAATGATGTATTATTTATCAGGATACCAAAGCTGGGGAAAGGACTGTTTCCATCTGCCTGATCCGTCCCGTTTTTTTTTTTCTGTCCGAGGCACTGCTGGTCTCATTCATGCTGCTTGTCGTTGCTTGTTGCTTCTCAGTGCTTCATTGGCATGGCCTTTTTTTCAGACATTTTATTGTCTTGGATCTGTTTCAAAGAAGAAATGTACAATAGGTCAATTTGTGACAAAATGTTCCACCAAAAATTATGCAAAAATACAGTGCAGGTACATGGCCTATATATTAAAATATATCAAGTATCAAGTATCATATTGTAAATGGAATTAGACACAGATATGTTTTACAGTATATGTTCTCGTGATTTATTCTGTGATACTAAACACACATTGCAGTATACGTTGTCTTATATAATATATTGTCAAATACAGTTTTGTATACAAATACAGTATGATACAGTATATTGCACATACATTGAACATACATACGCAAATTGGATTACATCATAATTATGTTGCTTTTTTATTTACTGTAATGGTCTTTTGGAATGGATTTTTGTTAAGATTTCAGTAATGTGTAACTATTACATACACTTCAAAACAAGGATATTTTCTAAATGGTGCACTTTAATAAGTAAGTGTATTTGCAACTTTTTTTCCAATAAAAGTGTTTAGTGATTGCCTTCTTTCCATCCTATCCCTGGCCTCCCAAGATGCTGATAAACAACAACCTGATCGACTCCCCCACGTTTCCTGAGTGCCAGGATGGCTCTCCGTATCCCATCATCCCCTTCTATCAAATCAGGGTCTATTGTGGGGAATCAGGACACGGGCCTCTCCTCCTCAATCTGTGCCCCATTCAATCTGCTCCCCATTCTCTCCCCTGCAGCTGCCAGCACTCCCCGAGAGCCACGGTCCTCTCATCCCCCCGCCCCCCGCCCCCTCCCCCCGTCACGCGCCGCCTCTCCACGCACCTCTCCCGGCCCCGCCCGACGCAGGTGCGTCATCTCGCTCACGACTCCGGTTGCTATCACGTCTTAATTGCTCTCCTCTGAAACTCAAAACCCTTCCTCCCTCTCCTCTTCCTCCTCCTCCTCCTCCTCCTCATCTTTTCCAGATTCACATTCTTCTTGTTAGTCATGCTGCAGGCGAAATGCCAACATTTAGCTTCTTCATGCACATGGCACAAAGCATTACAAAGGCTTTGAGCATGTCCATGCAAAGAATGAGAGGAACAATTAAATGAAAAAATTTTTTTGCTAGTGCATATTAAAAGACATGACAATGGGGTTGAAGGTAAGATAGGTAAGATACATGAAGTAAATATTAAAATGAGACTACAATTAAAGAACAGGTTGAAAAACTAGCAGCCCCCTTGCTAATGTCTTTACACCTCCATTTGTAAACTTTTAATAATTGATAAATGGAAAAACTTTTATTAGGACAGTAGGCATGAGCTAAATGGACACCTGCTTCTTTCTGTGCTCTCTCTTTCTTTTCACTGGTCCGGTTATCAGTATCAGTTATTTTTTCTTTTTTTTCTTTCTCTATTTCTGGCTCTCCTTAATTTTTTTTTTCTTTCTTCCCCCCTCTATTTCTTTGTTTCTCTCCCTCTCCCTCGCTTTCCGTCTTTTCTCTGAAGGTGGGTATCCATCGTCCGGCGGAGGCTGTCGCGCTTCCCGACGCTCCTGCGGGGATCTCTCCCAGGATTCAGGAGCGGCGGCCGGTTTCCCGCCCAGCGCTCGTGGATCAAAGTGACACTTCGCTCGGCGTCAGCAGATTATGAACTACGGGAGGCCCTCCCCGCCGCATCCTTCCCCCGCCTGAGCGCCGGGGCCCGGGGCCGAGGAGCCGGCCGCCGACAGCCTCCCCGCTCCCATCGCCCCCGCGGAACCCCGCCCCTTTTTCGGCAAGGTGGGGGGGGGGGGGCGTACGAGGCTCCCAGACCGCCCACCCTGTATGGCCACAGAGGCCCCACAGCCCCGAATAAGATCACTGATGAGCATCCCGGCCTGCTCACCGCACAGATAAACACAGCGATACATGTCGCCCCGCCGTCGAGAGGGAGGCGAGCCGGGGACTGAAATTAACAGGGCCCCTGGGTCCCGGGGCCCGCAAGGGTCCCCGGAGGACTCTTACCGCCGGGCCCCCCGCTCTTGTTAAGACGAGACGAGGCCCGCGGGGGCCCGCCGGAGGGGCCCACAGACACAGGTGGCTGCATAATGAAGCGAGTGATTAAAGTGACTGACGCTGGGCGATCAGAGACGGGCCGGCTGTCTCCACTTAACCCGTTTGGTGCTACCGCTTCATCCGAGCCCTTTCAGCTCTCAAACCATTTCATTTTCAAATGAGTTTTAAACCCGTGATTTTTTATCTAATGAAATTTTACCCATCTATATATGTATATATACTTTTTAATGCAAATGCAAATTCATTATTCAAAATGTATGCTTAAGGAAGCATCAGAAGTCACGGCATAAACATCTTATCCGCATTTTTCAATTACTTAAATCGGTGTCCATAAGCTGCAGCAAATTGCATGGAGTGACTTAAGTGGCCGTATTAAAGACTTGTCAGAAGTAATACACGTAATCCCGCGTAAACAAAGCAGAGCGCGTTGTTGGGTCGGCTCGACCGGCGCGTTCCCTGCGAGCGCGGAGGGCTTCGCGTGCGAGGCCTCTGATTCCCGTCCAAGATTCGGCTGCAGACGGAGGAAGCGAGCTCCGCTCGACGCACACTGATGCGTGATGCTTTCCAGAGCGCTCCGCGAGCGCCGCTATCCGATTACCGCATCAAAAAAGGACTTCCAACAACAAAAACGACAAAACATGTCCTTTGAGTTGTGTCCCCGCGGGTTTCGATCATCTTCTCCGACTGGAAGCGGATCCCCGGGACTTCAGACGGTTTAGCGTGGATGTGCCACACCCCGGCCACGCCCTGACTGCAGTCTGATCTGTTCTTTCGTCCACCGGTGTCTAATCTCTAGGCTAAATAGACTTTCCGCCAGCGTACACATCAGACACGACCTCAGTCTAGCGCTTCTGAACATAGCATTGCATGTTAAATTTAAAAAGGTGTTAATAACTGCCATTCTGTATGTGTTTGTGTATGTGTGTGTATGTATGTATGTATATATATATATATAAATATACAGTATATGTATATATAATACAATTACTTGGATAAGGCACAATAAAACATGACAATATGTAATGCATGGATATTATGGTTGAAAAATATATATATAATCCTTATGTTTTGAGTTCTATGTGATACCTACTACAGTCCCTGTGTAATGAGAAAACCACCTGACATACAGCCACATCTTGACAAGAAGAATGTTCCAGCCCCCGACAGATCAGCTGGTTTGGCCTTCTTTGCTGTTCAGAGCTGAGATGCATCTTTGACAAGGCATGCTCTAATTCATAACATGCTGCCAGATGACAAGAAGGCAGGGCCATGTTATTCATTATGGGGGAGGGGTGTCCAGGTACATTTTGGATTCAGGCAAAGGAAAAACCATGTGTAATTGACACTACACAAAGAGTAACTTTATTTTGGATGTAAGACAGGTGAATGGAACTGATTTAGTCTGTTCATGGTAGGTCGTGGGTAAAGCTAAATTCCTAGAATGAATGAAGTATGATTAACAAGAATGATTTAAAGAGAAATAATAGAATATATTTTTAGTGAGTATTTCACTGTGAGAGAAGCCTACAGTACAGTGAAAGGTGTCCCCTGTTTTCAGTCAGCCCACATCACAGGTGAACTCGTTTGTTTAAGGCTGTACCTTCACAGTGAGAAACTCCTCCCTGCTGGGAGGACACAAAAGAGGGCAAATCACCCCACCCCCCACTGATACAAACATGTTCAGCTCCACCTTGCAGCTAACTGAGACACAATATACAGGGATGTACCATAAAAAACAGGAGGGGGGATTTATAACACAGTTCAAAAGAACAGCATGGCTGAGGGCTTCTTCTAGTGAAAAACAAAGAAAAGGCTAAAATATACAATTCACCACAGGGCTCTGATTCAAAGTTGACTCAAGAAAGATTAATGTCAAAAGTTATGACCTTGGATATGAAATCATTTTCTTACTCAAGACTGTAAAATGGAAGACATGCCAAGGGCCAGTTGAACACTTCAATGTTATCATTAAAATTATTACTAAAACTCAGTAATACCCAAGAGGTGCAGAGTGGCAGAGTACATGAAGGCGATAGCCACAAGACTGGGGCAATACAGTCACAGGGTTTGTGTCTTGGCCTCTGTGATGTCATCATCTAACTATGAACAGGAGTCCTAAGAACTGACCTATGGTCTGTGAAAGGTTGGAGTGGGCTTAAGCCAGCCAGGGTTTCTTGGGTTCCACCCAATGAGCCAGCCACAGTCAACCATTGTCAGAGATATGCCTCGACTCCCATTGGTGCTAGCGCCCTCCGGTCTGTAATATTGTCTGTAATACTGTCTCTCTGGACTGCAGTGTCTGAATCAGTCACTGAGTCACAGGCTGGCACATCAGAGGAGTTACAGTGCTTCTGGTGTGTGGGTGCCAGGTGAACGGTGTTCGCTTGAGAGGAACGACTGATGATTCGTAATGGGGGGAGAAAAGAAAGAAGGAAAAATTGGTTGTGCGCCTCACAGATTACACCAGAGAGGCCTGGGTGAGTGGTCACAGCAACGTGGAGAAGACGGAAATAGAGAAATCCTTTCTTCATTTCAATTAAAGAGCTCAACCACGACAACAATTAGAGGAATCGATGATCGGTAAAGGGCCCAACCATAAAACGATCAAAATCACTGACAGACCGGTCCAAACATACAAAATTCTCTCTTAAAAATAGCTCGAGCTCTTGTAAAATTCATTAAAGCCTGCTGTAAACTTGTGCTTGACAGATGTTATTCAGCAAAGTGAACACGCGGGGCAGCCATTGTCTGGCAGGTTATTGAGAGCAGCCTCAATGTGGAGTTGATACTGCAGCGCAGACAAAGGCCCCGCTTCCTTAAACCCACCAGCAAATCAAAGGGAGCCTTCAAACAGAGGTGGAGAACATTATCCAGAGGCTGTTTGTGTTTTTGTAGAGTTGGGGGGTGGAAGGGGGGGGGGGAGGGGGTGGCAGGGGTGGGTACGTTTTCATATTGAAGAAAAGCCCAGGATTTTGTGATGAAGGACAGACGAGGATCCCTCCTCCTTCCCTCTCTCTCTCACTCCCTCCCTGTCTCTATCTCTGCCTAGTCCCTCCTTCCCTCTCTCTCTCTCTCTCTCTCTCTCCCTCCCTCCCTCCCTTCCTCATCCTCCTCTCCCATTCCCGGTGCCCTTTTCCGGCGCTCCAATTATAAAACAGCACCAGGTTTTCATCAGCTGTCTCTGTGTCTCCAAATGGCTTTTCAGTGCCAGGCCTGTCAGGAAATTAACTCATCATGCAGTGACAGCTGCTAATTTTTTCCCCTTACATGTCAGACGGGATCGCCTGCCGCCACTAATAATGAACCACCAATCTCTGATTAGGAAGTGATTCTGTAAAAAAGAAGAACCAAAAAAAGAAAAGAAAAAAAACACTCACGCACACTCTGCGCACTGATCCCCACGAACTTTTTCCTCCGATTAAATGATATCATTCCAGTACGGGTACGGGGGCGGAAGTTTGTGTGTGTGCGTGTGTGTGTGTATGTGTGTGTGTGCATGTGCATGCATTTATGCGTGTGTGTGTATGTGTGTGTGCCTTTGTGTGTATGTGTATGCATGTGTGTGTGTGTGTGCATGCATTTATGTTTGTGTGTGTGTATGTGTGCGTGCGTGTGTGTGTGCACACATTTGTGTGTGTGTGTGTGTGTATGTGTGTGTGTGCGTGCGTGTGTGTGTGCACACATTTGTGTGTGTGTGTGTGTGTGTGTGTCGCATGTGCATGCATTTATGTGTATTTGTGTGGGTGTGTGTAGGCGTGCTTACGTTTATGTGTGTGTGCATGTACGCACGTGTGTGTGTATGTGTGCGTGTATGTATATGTGTGTGTGTGTGTGTACGTGTGTGTGTGTATGTATATGTGTGTGTGTGTGTGTAGTGTGGTGTGGTGTGTGTGTATGTGTGTACGTGTGTGTGTGTGTGTGTGTGTGTGTGTGTGTGTACGTGTGTGTAAGTGTGTATGTATATGTGTGTGTGTGTGTACGTGTGTGTGTGTGTGTGTGTGTGTGTGTGTGTATGTATATGTGTGTGTGTGTGTGTGTACGTGTGTGTGTGTGTGTGTGTGTGTGTATGTGTATGTTGTGTGTGTGTGTGTGTGTGTGTGTGTGTGTGTGTATGTATATGTGTGTGTGTGTGTACGTGTGTGTATGTGTGTGTTGTATTTGTGTGTGTGTGTGTACGCGTGTGTGTGTGTGTTATGTGTGTGTATGTGTGTATCGAGGGGTGCAGGGGGAATGGGGAGGCAGTGGGGTTGGGGGTGGGAGTGAAGGGGATTGAGTGGGAACAGGGAACGGATTGGATTCCGCGACAAGATGAAACAGGGACAGGCTGTCAGGGGGAGACGTGCGCCGTCTTAAATTACAGGCTAACATTACACCGTGAAAATAAAGGGGATTTCACTCTGCTTTTTTTCCTCTCTTCCTCCATTCAGCTGAATGACTCTAATCCACTCTCTCCCGAGCCAACATAGCATTACTGCCTTCCACTGCTCCTCCGTCCCTGCCAGAGCTCACAGACCATCTTCTGATGGCTGCTCTGGGCTTTACTCTGATCTTAATCAGACCCACTATTTTACCAAAACGCCCCATCTCTTCAGCAGGGAGCATCCTGGCAGAGGAACACCCACTTTAAGCCACATCTGGAATGATAGACAGCGTTTCTTAAAAGCCATCGATACCGTTGCGTGGCAGAACAAAGTCCGCCACCGGACATGGCGTCCTGTAACCTTCTCCATCACTGAGGGCTGAAACTAAGCATGCTGTCAGAACTTGGGTGGGAGGCCTCCTGGAGTTGCAACTTGAATGTTGGTCAATAGGGCATGGCCTGCACACCGGGCCCAGTGGAAAAGCCAATGACAGTGCAGATATGGGGGAGAGGTCGAATGTCATGAATATCTGACTCACTATATGACGACATAATGATGACACCAGCTGCATGCATTGCTAAGAGTAGGGTGTTCCCTGGAAATCCCTCCATCCTCCAGGGTAGCTGTATTAATAAACCACTCCCTCTCTAACTCTCTGGTGAGTGTTCTGTGGCAAAATGACGACATATTTGCAGTTGCTGAGGTAAATATACCCCTTTACAAAAAGGCTTTTTATAAATGCACAAAAATAACAATAATATTGCATTTATAAAGTGCTTATTAAAACAGGCCCCACCATTCAGATACAGGCCTGGAAACATTATAATAGCCATTTACTTGCTTCCACCTGTGTAGCGGAGGTGAAAGTTCATAATGTGATATTGCAGCTTGGCCGGAAAGTAGAGCTTGTCTTTAATTTCAGCCTGTTAAGTCTCTCAGACCTTCTTTTGCGTTGGAAAGTCAGTTGTCATAATTATGAGCAAATGCAAGACTAGAAAACAAATAGAATCTGTTTAGTCAACAAAAAACTTTAAACTGGTGTTCTGATTAGCAAAAATTGAGAACCGATATCCATGACCCACCCTGGCTCCACCATTATAATTCCATCCAGCACTTAGAATACAGAAATGTAAAAAGATTGTATGCATAGTCGTACAGTACAGGGCATTTAGTAAATATGTTCCTACAAAAATTCTAAATTGGTCCATTTCTTCAGTCTGAAATGATTACCTCTCCCAGATCTTTTGTGGGTTAATGTGGGTTTATTTCAGTGATGTATTTGGGGGGGGGGGGGGCATGTTCAGTTGTATACTTTCCTCTGACTGCTGATTCTTATATTCTTATAGTACATAACTACCATGATGCAATAAGGAGGAGCATTTACTGTCACATCGCATCCGGAATAGCACAGTCAACACGATGCAGTGTTGTCTCCACAGCGCTGCCAATGGGCTCATTTTTAATGCATACCATTGATTCTAAAGCACTGTAACAGCATTACTGTAAGTCTGGCACGGTACACTTTGCTTTAGTGCCATTTATCAGGCGCTCTTATCCAGAGCGACTCACAATGCAAACACAAGCGCAGAGCCCAGGGACCGGAGTGCAGTAATTCACTGGAGAGAGGGGAGAGCACAGCCCCAAGAGAGACAGCAAGCGCACGAAGCGCAGCCTCTATTGACAACTTGCGAACTCTCCGAATGAACATCAAACTAAGTTACACAAACAGGAACAGCGCTGCCATAATGAGAACGAACCTGCGCTGAACAAACAACAGCACAGCAGTTCAGGCTCTGCAAAGGGAAAAACAGAATCTACCAGGCATCAGGGGCGCTATACGGGCCAGAGAGGGTGGGTGTGGAAGAGGCTGAAGTGCCGGGCCTGCGCTCGGTGTCAGAAGATGGCCGACGGCTCTGCTGCCCTGGCAGCAGTGGAAGCTCGTTCCGTCACTGATGGGCCGAAACAGGCAGCAGATGTGGCTGGGAAGCACAGAATATCAGACAGCTCTTTCTTCATTAATGTGTCCTGTTGTTTTATGAAATCAATTCCGTTGCGGAGACGGTCTTAATTATGTAAAAAATGTAGACGGAATAGTAGGAAGACAGACAGATATCATTCTTTACATGGCAGTAAAGGGCATAAATGACCTTAAAAGATGAAGGGGACGACCTTTATTTTGAACATTTTCAGTTGGACTGACTTGCGTATCGTTCAAAACAAAGAACTTTTGTTTTTTTTCTGTTTCAAACCCTCCCTCCTCTATTTGTAAAGAATAGTGAGCGCATGTGTGTTTGTACGTGTGCGTGAGTGTGTGTGTGTGTGTGTGTGTGCGTGTGTGTGTACCACATCTTCTGAGACGCATGAACAGCCCCTGCGCACGTAACCTTTTTGCTGCCCACACCCCCACCACCCCCCCGTCCCGCCCCCCATTTTGTATGAACAATCAGATGCTCAGCTTTGACACTGCAAGCTACACTGGTTTTATGAGGGATTAAATGCCACCTGAGACACATCCGTCGGACATAAATCAGCGGATGTGCGCAGCTGTGTGTCCCAGTTAACACTTCACTGACCCATCCAGGCTGGGCTGGGCTGGGCTCCGCCTCACGGGTGAACCGGTGAACGGGTGAACGGGTGAACGAGTGAACGAACGAGCACACGCCCGAGCCAGCAGGCGTGCAGGCGTGTGACTGAGAGAGTGGCGAGCAGGTGAACGAGTGAGTTTGATGGAATGCGGTAGTTAGCGAAAATGTTTTCTTCGGTGTACAACCGAGTGAGTGAATGAGTGTGTGCCTCACGAACGAGGGAGCATGATTCTGAGACTGAGTGTGTGACTGAGTGTGTGACTTGTTGAATGACTGTGAGAGTTTGAGAGTGGGAGTTTGAAAGAAGAAAAGCAAGGACTTTTTTTGTGTGTGTAGAATCTGGACGCAATGCGTGACCCAAGTAACTTCGTTCAGGAAAAAAAGAGAAAAAGCCCCATTTGTTTATGAACGATTATTTTAATAATTCTCATTGAAAAACGGCATTCGGACACACCCACCGCCCATCCCCCACCCCAAACTCATACTAAACAACAACGTGCTTTGCAGTAATCATAAAATTTAAATAAAGCCTTTGATCTGCTCTTTAGTTTTCAGTCATATTTTCACTACGAGAAAACAGGCAAACTTATAATAATACACACTAAGCATTTGTACTATGTAGAACTTGCACCTGTTTTTTTTTCCTTTTTTCCCTTAAAATAAAATAACATCCAACTACTGTAGTGAAGTTGGATTAGACTCCCCTGTTGTTTGAGACCGATCTGCCAGGACCTTTGTGAAAACACGTGAAGGTGAAACACGTCTTTTTTATTCGGGAAAATTAGGAGTGCGCTTCCCTGAGTTCAGCGTGCTGTTGGGGTGCTTATAGATACAGTTAGCTGTTAGCCGTTAGCTGCCGCTTTTGCTCAGTCCCAGAGCTTTAAAAAAAAAAAAAACACACACACACAATAACAACAGACCATAGAAATGGCAAACAGAACACCAGAAACCAAAAAGAGAAAAACAGCCATTGTTAACATAGATGAAGATGGTTTCAGTTAAAAAAAAACAAAAAAGATTCTGCTGGCTTTTAAGAAAAAATAAATCTATGCGTATGTGTTAACTCACTTTAGAACGCACACAACACTGTAGATAATGACTGTAACAAATAGAACAGAAAGCATTTCCTCCCATATTACATTTTACAGATGTACTTTTTTCATTTGCTAAAAACACATCTTAAGGAAAGCAGTATTTCTACAGTTAATGGTAAAACCACAGCTCTCTACATGTACTGAAGATCTTCAGGCGATTCTTCTTGCATTGGAAGCACCCCGATATGCTTGTAAACCAAATTATCGGCTAATTCCTAATCGCTCCTTTTGTGAATATGGTCATTTCCCTGGGTAATTGGCTAATTTTTTCAAGTTGTGCCATACCACAGAAATTAAAGTTAGCCTGAGTTATTCATCAAAGAAGCAATTAAATATTGGGAGAAAAAATAGCCCGGAGATACCATCAAAAGTACAATCGGCCATGATTGCATAACAGGCTGAAGGAGAATAAAGACCACAGCGTGGATCCCCAGTGCTTTAAAGGACACCTGGGGCCGTCGGCTGGGAAACGGCGAGCGGCTCACCGTACAATTACCATTTAACACGCACGTCCAAACAGAGCTTTACATTTATTTGTTGTTTTTGGGAAAAATAGTCAATGGTTATTAGAAAACGAATCTCTGGGAGAGCTTTTATTTGTGCCCAGCTTTCCGCTGACCCTAGACCCATGTACCTGCCCCTGACCGCCTTCCAGTGATGAGTGAGAACTGGGGCTGGTCTCCAGGAGGTCTGCCGCTCCTCCAGCTCCCGACACCCCCGGCAGCCCCTCACTCCTCCATCACGGCGTCCTGGCAGGGGGCCTCCGAGTACACCACCAGCCCGCCCAGGGCCTGCTCCGCCCCCTCCTCGCCCTCCTGCCCCCCGCTGGCCTCGCTCTGGGCGTAGACGGTGCCCTCCACCTGCAGGGTGGAGCTGTCCAGCTCGGTGACGATGTAGTGCGTGCCCTCGTCGTTGACGATCACCTGCGTCAGGCCCTCCTTCATCATCAGCTGGCTGGCGGCGAACTGCAGGACCTCCTGCACCACCCCCTCCACCACCTCCTCCTCCTCCTTACGCGTCTCCTTGGCCCGCTCCTCCTCCGCGTGCCCCTCCTCCTCCTGCACCACCTGGGCGTACGTCCCCTCGGCCACCTCCTGCCTCACCTCCACCTCCACCTTCGTGGCCAGCGCCCCCGCGCCTCCCTGGGCCTCCCCCCCGGCCCCGCCCCCTCGGCCCCGCCCGGCCGCGCCCAGCTCGGTGACGGCGGACAGCAGCGCGTCCAGGGCGCTGGACGTCTCGGGGGCGTGTCCTCCGGGGGGCCCCGCCCCCTCGGGCCGGCCCAGCACCGGCCCCACCTCCTCCGACTCCACCAGGACGAACTGGGCCCCGCCCGCCGCCAGCTGGTGGGCGTTGGCGGCCCCGCCCCCGATGACCTGGCCGTCCTCGGTGATGTGCAGCACCTCGGCCACCTGGCCGCCCATGGCCAGCGTCTGCAGCGTGGCGGCGGCCGACTGCTCCAGGGCCTGGTCCACGGCGTAGTCCTCGCCGTAGCCCTGGATGATGATGAACTGCTGCACGGCCGGCTCCTCCGCGCCGTCCTGGGGAGCCTCCTCCGGCGAGCCCTCCTCGGCCGCGAAGGTGGCCTCCGCCTTCACGAAGGTGGCGCCCTGACCCTTCAGACGGCACTCGAACGACTTGGAGACGATTCCTAAACGACACGCACACACACAGAAACACACACGCACGCACACACACACACAGGCACACAGGGAGAACAAAGCAGGTGAACTCGGCGAAACGTGCAGAAGAAGTGGTAACTAAGCAGAATCGGGGCGGGGTGGCGAATGCACCTGTTTATTTAGGGAGCAGCTGCTTTCATAGCACCGCTGAGGTAGGACTGTAGTGAATAGTTTATGGGGCGCCGGTGGGTGAGCGGCTCTGTCTCAAGCAGCTCCAGGAGCAGCGCGATTCACATGACCGGACGTAAGAAAGCCTCCCTCAGCGTTCACACGGACATTACGCCCCAAAATATGAAAACAAAGCTCCTACACTCAGGGCTTTCCCATACTCCAATACCAAGCCACTCTGTCACAACTCTTAGGATTACCTGTGCTGCAAAGAAAAAAGAAGAGACAGAAATTTCAAGAAGCAACGTGTGCAAATCCCTTCTGTGATCAAACGGCAGAATTTGCCCAGTGTCTGACAACATATATGCCTACTGCAGATACAACCTTTATCACAGTGCAAGGTAACTTTTAGGAAGGTAAGTACGAAGAGACGCAACTAAACCGTTTTATGGTATTAACATTATTTTTTCCGGTTGAGTTCTGTCAGGAGGAAAAGGGGACAGAGGTAGAAATGAACCAATAGAAAATTCCTCACAGATATCAGGAAGCACTGTATTTGTACAGAGCTTTGTCAACCTGTCAAACACCTGGCCGGGTCCATGCGGAAGAGGTAGAGCCCCCTGGGGTATCGGAGTCCAGGCTTGACGTAGTGTTGAAAACTCTATGGTTTTTAGGTACACGATGGTCCTAGATGAGCTGAACGGCCTGTTCTTGATGCTATAACTGTACAGACTCCTATAAATGAGTAATGAATCCAGACACACTCTTCCCTGGTCAGGAGACAGAATAAAAGTACACACCAGCTATGCTTCCTGTACACTAGATATATTAATTGAAAATACTCAATGGCACCCCACCAACACATCTCTTAAGATTCTCCAGCCCCGCCCCCCAGTTGTCTGTCCAGTCATCAATAACTCTGATATTTCTTGAAAACCCATGTCTTAGGCCTAGTCTGTGTGTAATAGGTTTCCTGGTGATGGTCAGTTACACTAAAACCCTAATGCCCCCCACCCTCCTATCACCCCCCCCCCCCCACCAACCCCCCCACCCAAATTAAGGACCAATCTAGACAGGGGGATGATTTCAGGTCCAGGCACTTATCATCTCCTTTCTCTCTATCTCTCTTTTTTTATTATTCAGCAATTTAATAACTTCAAGTGCTGTCAGGGGCGGCTTTGAAAAATAGCCCCCATAAAACGTAACGGCTTCAATCACATTCGCCCGCCATTCCCGCCTTAATGAATTCAGGGTGAAATATGCAGGAATTCAGGAGCCATTAGAAGTATCGTGAATCGGTGATTTAATAGATTTTTTTTTAATGTTTGCCATGGAGATGGCCGAGGCTGACTGACATATTAAAATATTTTAACCCTATTAGGAGAGGGGACATGGTGGCCCCGTCACACCCATGCGCGCCGCCAATAAATCCTACGAGATTTAAATGCCATTTACATTTTATTGTGTAGGCAACCACTCAGATTTATAGGCCCTATAACACATATAATACTGACAATACATCTCAATCTCTGCCACCATACAGGCCCTTTATGGTCTTTTTTTTCTCCTGCCGGGGACTGACCACTGACATTTTCAAAAAATGATTAACGGACGGATCGAGAGCAGTCAAAAAAAAAGCATAACCGAGCGGCGGGAACCGGAGCGTAGCGCTCGACGCTCGTCGCGCGGAGCGGCCCCCGTTGCGTTCGTCCCGTCGCCGTACCGACGCGCCGGCGCTTTTAGTCTTCCCGCGGACGTTAGTAACAGCGCACGGAAACGCGTCCCGTTTTCTCGCGGATACGCGGTAGGCGCACCGCGAAGTGAGCAGGGAGCTCGTGACGATAATTCCACCTGATAACGCTGTTTTTTTTTCTTTCTGAAAGACAACAACAGCAACGACAACAGCAACGACAATTCCCAAATCAAAACAAAAAAACATACAGGAGAAACGAGCCTTTTCCAGCCCTGCGTAGCTTCTTTCACATGCTAATTACAAAGCAGTCCTTCTAAAAAAGGCGTATGTATGACTGTATAAGGCATGTGTCGCCATACATGGCATATGTTTCTCACTCCCATTTCCACAAATGCGAAAAACAAGCGCGTTTTAGACGAGGTTTCGCAATACGTCGTTTTACGATGAATTCCGTGGCGCGGGCTTACAGTAAGATCGCGCAGACGAAAATGCTAAATAAATTAAGAGAACCCAGCCAGACAACTAAAGAGACACAAAAACAAACAAACAAAATAAACTCATACCAACAAAATGAATGTAAGGAGAGAACAAATTATCGAGGTAATTTAACACTCCGGTTTTCCGTGCCAGAAAGCAATTATTTCTCCTGGTGGCTTCCGGAATTAAGGGCAAGGGTATTATAATGGGGGAACAAACAGGCCTATGATATCGCTAATTGATGCCTCCGATGTCTCCCTTCTGAGCCGAACGTGACGGCTGAGGTGTTGGGGGCTGGCTTAAATGGTGCCAGAAATGACACCGTGTAAGACTGATCGCACTTATCCCAGGTGCACATCCTTATTTAAACTCTGCTGAGAGGGAGGAGAGCGGCTGTAATTGAAGCCTAGGGCTTTGCATTCATCAGGTCACCTCGGGCTCGTGTGCTCAAACTTGCACACATCTGAGTTGGGTGGTGGGGTGGGGTGGGGGGATTGGGGGCTCATTTAGGCAGCTGGGCCCGACCTGTTTAGCCACTGTGCGCGCTGCATTAATGTACACCCGCGCAGAGCCCCGACAAGCAGGTCCCCTATTGGTCTGGTGCCTCGCGTCTGGTTTTCAATGGGATTGTAACGTGAGTGACTCCTCTTTAATGTGAAACAATGACGCTAATAAACGCTAGTTATCTGCACAAACCGTTTTTTACTCTCAACTCTATGAACAGTGACCACACTTTGAACCCTGAGAACAATACTTACACACTCTCAGTCAAACATTTGTGAATCAAGGTTAATAATGATATCGTTTCAAATATGATCCTTTTTGGCTACGTCCGGTAAAGATGCAATGCAAGGCCCAGCTGTGTCTCAGGCGTGCTAGACTAGCGCTAAGCGGCTTTAAAGGCTGCTCCAAACGGGCGGGCGGTTCTGCCCATTCCTGAATTATACAGTTTATTATTATTCATTTATTTTTTGCTGACTTTTCACATTCCACAGCTGAAGCCGTTTGGTTATGGGGTGCGCTGCAGCAGGTTTGTAGAACAATCAATGTTCCAGAAAATAGTGTATTTATCCAGTAATACAGCTTTCTCTGCCACACTGATCTCTTGCTGCTGGAGGCTAGACTGTTTAGCAGTACTTTGGCAAAAAAAAGCTCTGTGTGTGGGTGTGTGTGTGTGTGTGTGAGTGTGTGTGCGTGTGCGTATGCCTGTGTGCGTGTACATGAGCATGTGTGTGTGTATGTGTGTGTGTGTGTGTGTGAGTACGTGTGTGTGCGTGTGCATGCCTGTGTGCGTGTACATGAGCATGTGTGTGTGTGGGTGTGTGTGTGTGTGTGTGAGTGTGAGTGTGTGTGTGTGTGCGTGTGCGTATGCCTGTGTGCGTGTACATGAGCACGTGTGTGTGTGTGTGTGTGTGTGTGAGTACGTGTGTGTGCGTGTGTGCGCAGACGCATGTATGTGTACATGAATCTCAGGATACATCAACAACTTCATCTCTTAGGTGTCAAGCAATTTGTTTAAAGGCTCAAGCCGCACATCAGACAACACAGAACCAAAAAAAGTGTAATAAAAATTCATGGAATCTTCCGGAGAGCAAGAAGGGATGGCTCCGGGAAGGTCACGCTGCACCCACGCTGCCGGGGTCGGGGGTCAGAGGTCGCGCACAGTTCTGAGACGAGACGGTACATTTTCATGCATCACGTAGCGGATAAAGATTTTTGGTGGAGAGCGGGCTTGTTTCGTGTGCGTCTGTGCGCGTGTGTGTATGTGTGTGTGTGTGTGCGTGTATGTGTGTGTGTTGTGTGTGTGTGCGTGTGTGTGCGTGTGTGTGTGCGTGTGTGTGTGCGTGTGTGTACGTGTATGTGTGTGTGTGTGTGTGTGCGTGTGTGTGTGTGTGTGCGTGTGCGTGTAGTGTGTGGTGTGTTTGTGTGTGCGTGGTGGTATGTGTGTGCGTCTGTGTGCGTGTGTGTGTGTGTGTGTGCGTAGGGTACACATTGGGGTCCCGTCCTTCTGTGTCATCTCTGCCTCGAGGTCATCACTCTTCCTCTCTTGTACTTGTCGCCCCGGTGGCCAGATAGTCTCATAGTCTCTCCTCCGCCCGGATGCAGAAACGGAACCCTCTTCTTTTTTAAGCCCGGCTGTCGAAAATTTGCCAGGAGGACAAGGTGTAGATACGAATGCCAGGATTGTTTTTTCTCCCCCTTTTCTTCTCTGAGCCCTTATTGAGCCTAATGAGATTAGTCTTAGTCTCTCACAAAAGGAGCTCATACCTCAGACAGAAGCCAAAGCGTTCTTAAGATCCTCGGCTCCCAGCCATTATTTGTCATGCGGGGGGGGGCGGGGTGGGAGGGGGGGGTATGGAATGGGGGGGGGAGAAAAAAAAATAATGTTGTATGTTTTCCCGGTGATGAAATAATGCGCCAGAGTGAAATATGAGCTGAGATGTGTCGCGCTGATTATCGGGGAGCCGGGGACGTTTTCATTAAAAAACAGCGAATCTCTCTCACCGCAAGGTTAGTAATACACATCTCTGCTGGGCTTCCAGGTTAATCTTAACCCTGTCCCACGCCACCCCGCCCGGACTAGACAAAAAAACGCACCGAACGCGCAATGCGGGAAGGTTTTTCAAACGGAACGATGTGTGTCTCGATTGCACAAAGGTTTTCATTGACTATTCCAACTGTGGAGGACAGATGAATTGATAGACAGTGGACAAATGGACAAATCAAAAATACATATAACAAATATCCATCACTGTAGACAATGTCTTATGAGGTCAGAAATCCAAATGACATAAAAGAACGCAATAACTAATACTCAAACTATTTTAAAATCTGCCTGTATACATTTCTCTATAAAGCATGTGTGGCCAAGCCCTGACTTTGAGAGCTAAAGGATGTGAAGGTTTTCATTGTTAGCATTTAATGGAACATTTAAAGCAGTTTGCTACACAATTAATTCCCTCAACTGGTTTCATTGGTCCAAACAGATCTATTTTAGGTTGGAAAAACCATACGGCTCTTCAGGAACAGGACTGGTAACTCATAGTAAGAAAGAGTCCCTCTGATACCTGCCTGTTCCTGTCCCTCACCCACAACCTTCTCACAGACTATACTTCCAGGACTCTGTGGGTAGCATAGCTGCAAATGTAGCGTTTGAGCTCACTATAAGGGGAAGACAGAAGTGCGACTTTAGCCTTAGATCACAGGTGCTGGAAGCCAGGCCTGGAGGGCTGTAGTGTCTGCAGGCTTTAGGTGTGTTTCAGTACCAGTGATTCATTTCAAGATATCAACTGGTTAAAGAATCTGCACAATTTGTTCTCAAGGCCTAAACTGGCTGCTGATAGAAAGGAAAATATGAAAACCTTCAGACACTGTGGCCCTCCAGGATTCCAGGAGTTTGATACCACCGATCCAGATTAAGGGTGTTTTAAAGGGCTCCCCCTACAGGTCAGGAGGGGTCTACTGAAGCACTCTTACGTGCGAGTAAAATCTCTCACACACACACACACACACACACAGTAATCCACCCCTGTTCTCTGCCAGACGAGCGCCTGACCAGTTAACCCAGGCCGTGCGCGTCAGTCCCGCAAACTCAGAGGGAGCGGTGCTGCAGGCGAGCGTTCCCGCCCGCTCCGCACCCCCGCACCGAGCGTGCCCACTCCCCACGCGGCCGTTTCCCCAAACGAGCGGCGGGCCGCCGCGTTTGGCGATGAACACATCCCCGTGGAACTTGTGACATCACGTTTTCCGCGCCTTTGATGCGCTCCGACTACAGCGCCGCCGCTGAGAGGGAGAGATGTCTCCTCAGACGGAGTGCGTCTCCGCCCGTTCCCTGCACCCCCAGCGCCGAGCAGGCCGGGGGAAAGCGCCTCTGCTTTACGGGGTACGGCTCGCCTGCAGCTAACGTAGCATATCTCATCTATTTACTTGTGTTTGTCTTCCCCCCAATGCGCTACAGCGTTACCATTCGTCCAGCGCTGCGGTCCTCACGGGTTCCTGCATAGTGAGGCGCTCGCACAGATTTGTCCTTTTAAACGAAGGCCTGCCGGTCATCGCAAGCGGCTGATTATTTAAGCAGCTCGTGAGCGCGGCGACGGGAACTGTTTACAACGGCGTGAGACGTGCGGTCCGAGCGCCGGATGAATCCTCGGAACGCCTCCCCGCGGGCGTTCGGGGAGAAGCGATTTGTGTACGGCCGTTTAGCGTTCGCTAGGAAAAAGCGCCGAGCCGTTTGAAGATCAGACAACAGCAGAATCTTCTCCGTAAAAAAAAAAACCTCCGCGACATCAAAGGATTTTTCGCGCTTATCGGCCTTTCGTATCGAACGACTCGTTCTGCCTTTCCAGAGATTTTATTCCCTCAAAAGTATCGGCTTTTTTCCGCGTGAGAAAAGAAAAGTGGTTTGTAGCGGCGCGAAGCTAAAATAAGCCCTTTGCTTTTTTATCACAGGTGTAACCGCGGTGGTAAAATACGCTCCTCAAAATGTTCAGACAAGCTCCAGATTACTCGCACCAATTTATGACAGGCATACGTTTATGCCTGTTTATTGATTACTCCCTTTAAACACTGACACTTCAGCTCAAGCAGGTTTGCTCCTCGCCCTGTTTCATCCCTGCGCAAATTCAAATCGCATTTCTTATTGTTTATTTTAATGCAAATTTGGCCGAGATTTAAACAAAAAAGGAGAAATGACACATAAAAAAAGCTTCACAGACACTGCAGTCACAGTCTCAAGCCTATCATAAGAGGATTTTCTATTAGGGCTTAAAGAGACACAATATGGAAACATATTTTTGTTTCTTTTCAAATGTTTAATCTTTCATTAAAATGTGGCACCTGTAAAGTAAGAAGGGAGAGAGAGAGGGAGAGAGAGAGTGGGTAAGTACTGTAATCTTTTTTTATAGGTGGGGGAAATAATTGACACCATGGTTACAATTAGCATTCATAATTCTATATATTACACCTTATGCCTGCTTCATAAAACGTGGACACTGAGCCCATTTACTTTAAAACCGTTTTTAAGATGAAAGGTGCTATATAAATATAATCCAGTATTATTATTATTATTATTATTATTATTATAATTATTATTATTAGTAGCAGTACTACTAGTAGTAGTATTATTATGAATACAATTATTATGAATATTACGAATATTATTGTTATTATTATTGCAACTATTATTGTTCCAAATTCTCTTATCGTCAAACTACACAGAAAATAAAACAGCGGGAATTATGCAGGCCACGATGTAGGATGGTGAGACCCTGGAGTAAAAAAAGGGAAAAGATAAATGAATGAAGTAAAGAGTTAGAGCGGTGGAAACAAGCGCGCTGTGTCCTTTTTCATTAGGGCCCTGTGCAAACCCTGCCAAAGAGAGAGACCTCAAAGTGAGGACACGGGTATTGATCAGACGGATCGATGGCCTCCCCGGTGAATATGTTTTAAGTGCCGGCATCACGCGTGTAATGCAGCATCAGGAGAGCCGTCACGCAGGGCTTACAATCAATTAAGGAAAATTAGCCCCTTAACCCCGGCGCACTCAGACGGGCTAGGGTCGCAGGACGCCCGCGCGATGGGGCGGGCTGGGGGGGGGGGGGGAGGTGTGCTGGAGGGGGGGAAGGGGGGGGGGGGGCTGGGATCGTGTCACTCAAACAGCTGTCTCAGTCTGGACAGAAGTGCCACCGACGTCGGATACCAAACATCTGGAACGGCACCTGCCAGCACATCGCAACGCCCTCCTTACCGAGAGAGAGACGAGAGAGAAAGGAAGAGAAGAAAAGAACAAAGTGAAGGAGAAAGAAAAAAAACCCTGCAACGCTAAAATAAATGAAATACATAAATAACTTTGTAAGATACGATATGAGAAGGAAAACTGACCTTGTGTGCTTTGTGTTTTTTTTTTCATTAGAGCGCTTCAACACAAAATGATGCTTTTAATGTTTTATTTAAAAGAAAGAAGAAAGAAAAAAACACATGGCGAATGCGAACCCATAATTCCCGGCGAATTGAGACTTTTATTGCGCGTCTCTTCACACAGCAGGTCCGGCCCGCTCTCCCCGCTGCCCTCGGTGACTCCCAGCCCGGGCTCTCGGCCTCCCCACTCAGGGAAATAACCGTCATACATTTAGCGACGGGGTATCTGATGTAATATTTCTGCGCATTAAATATTGATTATTGTTATTACTGGGAGCGAATGCCCGCTCTAAATCAGACCGCTCGGAGGGCGCAGGACTTGCGGGCCTGGAACCCTTCCGTAGCTCGGGCGTTTCCGAATTCCGCCGCTCCGCTCCAGAGGAGACGCTCAAGCGAACGCGCCGCGCTAATGGATGGAGCGGCTAGCGGCGCCGTCGCTCCTAGATAATGTGACATTGAGCCTGAAACTGACGCTCCAGCTGACATTCTCTGCCTGGGCGAGTGCAGTCAGAGAAGCAAAGGCTCCAGTCAATCAACAACTTTGACTCATTAGCAAACGCAAATGTTAATTCTTTTTTCACAGACACAGTTTGTGTTCAAAGTACGGCCAAATTGACTTATCAAGCATAGAAATATGCATGCCTGTGTGCACACACATACACGCACACAAGCACAAACAAAAGCAAAAACAATAACACACATGTGCGAGTATGCACACAAACACATACACACACACGCACACGCACACGCACACGCACAGACACACACATCAGTGTCCCTCGCCGGGCGCACTGAACACCTTCAAATACGCCGTCGGCCCCGGCGGAGCGCAAACACCCCCCCGATGAAAGGCACCCCCCAGCCCTTCCTCGTGTTCCCCACCACTGCCACAGGGCACCCGCTGAACCAATTACTGGACCAGAACAAACTCAGCTGAGCCATTCCCCTCAGGGAGTTCAGCACATAAAAGCCTCACTGAGAATATACAGTACCCTGTGAGAAAAGGACTCCTTATCAGTACAAAGGCCCGCTGCACTATATGAATCCACAGAGAAACTACCACAGAGGCTGCCAGTCACACAACATACCCACACACACACACACACACACACACGCACATACGCATGCTGATAAGAAGCAGAAATGACTATTGACCAGCGATGTCCGAGCATGTCGGGGCTCTAATACGAACGTCTCGCTGGGCGGCGACAGGAGACACGATGGGGAGAGGGAGATACGCTCGGCTACGCTACGCTAGGCTAGGCTACGCACGGCACGTGATTAACCCAGTCAGTTTCAGCCCGGAGTGAATACACTAGCATATTTTAGCAGGTGTATCTCGCGGGTGAACGGTCGCTAAGATCTTTAACCTCCGGTGTTAAAGCACCTTAACTGCGCTTCTCGGCACGATGAATATTTCATGAGACAGGAGCGCGTGGCGAGAGGAAACGAAGGCAGGTACATCTCCTCTCAGCTTCCGCCGCATGTCTTATCAAAGAAGAGTACACCTGTCCCCAACCTTCGCTTAAATCTGAGGCAGCAGGTCCTATTTAAACTAACCACGATCCAACTGACGGACTCTTTGTATTTTAATCAAATATTAAGTCTGCCACATGGCAAATTAACAGAAAAATGTTAATGAGTAAACCAGAAATTGTATGTTCAGAAGTTCCAAATCAATTAATATTTGTCCTTAACTTAAAATGCTTTAATATGTGTAAATGCAGTTTTTGTAAATGTGTTGGCAAGTTGATTTTGTCGTCACTGAATTCGCTGTTCCTTTCACTCAAGGACAAATGTTGACCGAATTGGGTCCTCTGGGTGCCATATTTACAAGTGTTTGTCTTTCAATTACATTTTTACAATTTTACATTAATTTCTCACACTGCAGACATACCATTTGCTTCAGATATACTAAATAAGTGACAATTAATAACATGCTTAGATTTAACAGTAGCCCTCTGGTTTAACTGTGATTCAGACTTGAACCCAGGCCAAATTAAGGACAGGGCACACTACGGTCAGACCGACAGGGGTCAGTGCGTACGACGGGGCAGGAGGTGGACCAGAGTGCGCGGTCCAGCTGCATTGTGGGAAAACGGGCCGCTCGGAACATCTGTGGGTGGCGCTTTGGTGATATACTGTAGTGGTGCTCTGGGCTGTATACAGCAGTGTCACAAAGCGGTGATGTAGTGACTGAGGGCCTGCGTTTTTACGGCTCGGGAATGTGTTCTCTCCTCAGACACGGGACATCTGGTGAGATAGGATCTGTCCCACTGCTACAAACACAGCCGGAATAGGAATACACTGCTTCTCCTTCCCCGACCATACTGCAAATAGCTTTTACTACAAGCACACATATACATAGCATATATAGCATAATGTGTTCAATAGATCAAGGTGCATAATTACTTGAAAATTAGAGCCAGGAAAAATATTTTCTTGGAAACATTAAGATGATGTCTGCAGGCGGCTAATATATGCTAGCATCGTCGAATCCATAATTCACTGGGTTTTCGTGGCGGGTATGTCACCCCTAACGTGTCCTGAAGTGTCGTGGAAACTCATCCGTTCCGCGACTGGAAGCCCACGCGGGCCGACTCCCCCGTAGCCGCCGCAGAAACCGCAGCCCCGCCCCTCGAAGGCGAAGCGTAAACACGCGCCGCCGAAGAGCCGGCGCCCTACCCGCTCCGCGGTTCACGGGGAAGGCAGCCGCTAATTTACTGTTTAATATTTCATCCTCTGATCTGTATCAAAGACAGCCAGCCTCCCCCTAAAAGCATTAATAAAAGAAATGACAAAAGGAGACGGTCAGAGAAACGCTCGGTCTCATTACATCAGGTAATCATTTCTGTAAAGAACATGTAGAGAGGACACGCAGTTCACATTGGGATGTGGAATTCAGCGCTGCCGGTTCAGCGCAGCACACACAGAGGTCTGCGCAACAGCGTTTGTGGATACGCCGATGTGTTCCGTACGCACTTGAACAATATGCCCACAGCTTTCCTCTTCCTATACAGTGCGGATCATTTGTGATCAACACCATTCTGAACCTAAGGTCTATGCATCTGCATTAACGAACAGAACGGTATTTTCAAAACGCTGCTTATTGGTTATGTTTCATAAAGGAGACACGGTCAGAAAATATGAAAATTACAAAATAATTGGGCCTATTAATAAGCGGTTTGGCTGCAGAGTGTTAACAGGAATAGCATTTAGAGATAACGTGAAGGCTCTGGCGGAACGCTGCTGATTATTTTGCGATATAGTTGCGCTGGGTATAAATAGAGTAGCGGTTGGATGTGTGTACCGTATGATTTTTTTTTTCTCCTCTGCTTTAAGCGTGTGTCGTGGGAGGATGACAGTTCCCACGTTCAGGCCCAGCATCCCACACTGATGTTGAGCTATTAAGTTTAGGAAGTCAAAGGAAGAAGCGGCTTAAATTTGAAATTGAAAGTTTGTTACCAAGGGAAACCACACATCCATTCGTAAGCGCTCGTAATTCTCCCCCTCCGGAATTAAAACGAGCCAGATGACAGGCAATCAGGAGGAACGCTCGTGCCTCCGCAATCAGAAGCCAAACTCAGCAAAAGTCTCTTTTTTTTTTTTGCGCTCGGAAGCCATCTTGAATCTGGGAGAAGGAAGTATGGAAGGACGGATGATTTACAAGAAGAGAAGGGGGGAGATCAAAGTGGTGGAGTATGCCTGTTTCTATTGCAGCCTGGGGAGTATTTCTGTATATACTGTGTTCCTCATGTTTCTGCCGCAGCTCCCACAAACTCTCTCTCTTTTTCCGCACGTGCAGGAAAAGCGCGTGGGCTGACGTGTCCAAACACACGGGAGTTGGGGCTCAGGCCACCAAACACACACAGAACCACAGCGGGGTCGTCGCTTCACAGCACAACCCGTCGGGAGAGATGTTCTACAGTATTAACGGGAGGGGGCCACGCCCAGCCCTACCACGCTCACGGTGAAAACCCGGTGGCGTACAAAATGGCGGCTTCGTTTCCCTCCGTTAGCGCGGGTGAAGAATGAGGCGTCGCGGGGGAGCAGAAGGACAGGCGGAGCTACGACGCGGCGCTGAAGTGAAACAGGCCCTGGCCTTCCCCAGAGAGCTTCAGCCAGCCTTGCCCCAGGGACCAGCCCACCAGCCAACGAACCCGCAGAGGCGTCCTCCAACCCAGCCGCCATTTTGCGGCCGGCAGTTCGTTCCTGGTGGGTGTCTGCACAATGCAGAAATCCGCCACCCGACCCACGCCCTGTCAATCGAACGCAGAGCTGTCGGGCATGGGCGGGGACGCCTGCCGCCTGGGGAGAAGCCCCCCGCAAGAAAAGATCGTTCCGTTTTCCTTTCCCATACTGGCCCCCCACCCCATACCCCTTAGCGACGGTGTCCATGTTAGCAGAGGGGAAGTCTATCCCCTCTCATGTACAGCACAGATAGTATGCGTGTGTGTCCGTTTCTGGGGGTGTGGTATCGAGGCACGAACCTCTTGCCTTTTAAAAACGGAACCCCCTCTTTGGCTGTCGGCGAGGAAGCGGTCCTCGGAGATAAATGGAGTCGTCAGAGCGACGCACAGGAAGCGCGTGCCCCCTCCCATTTAAAAATCCCTCCATCAAATCCCTCGAGCTGTAACTTTGATTACTTCAGTCATTAGGCGTGTCAGATTGCTATATGGATTAACTGGTCAGGCCTGGGTTTTGAAGTTAATTAGTCCTCTCTCCCTCTCTCTCTTTTTCCTGATTTGTTGATTAATTATGGATATTTAGTTAGGCAAAGAGATGTTAATTATTAATCAAAATGAAATTATCCAGTGTAATTAACCAAAAAAGTTGTAATTTCCCCATCAGTGTGTTTATAGTCGTGTAGGAGCTGTTTCTTGGTGGAATTAAAGGGGGGCAGACAGACACGCTATCTCTGCGACCGTGAAGATGAAAATACGGTGTTCCAGGCAGTGCATGCTGGGAGTTAACAACGAGCTTTACTTTGCGGGCCTCTTCGTCTAAAAAGCGCAGTGCTGCACCGAGTAAACAAACCCCAAACGAAGCAGTAAACACATTTTAATTGAAACGTGTTGCTGAGGCCGGCGTGACACCGCCGCATTGTTAACTTCAGACGCGGATCGCTGGAGTGAACTGCGACCCTCGCGCGGCGACCGCGGAGTTACACGCTAAACTAAAAAAAAGAAGAAGAAAAATAGAGAAAGATGATGCAAACCTCAGTAAATGCCACTCTAAATCCAGAGAGAAGGAACAATACGAGAGCGACGAACAAAAAGCCAACGAGAAGAGGCGTTTAGGGCCCCGGCTGCCCCCGGAGAAGAGGCAGCCGCACCCGCAGACAGGCGCGGATAAAAAGCGCTTAGCCGTTTTCTTCTGCGCCTGATTAAAAGAGAAACGGGGCGTCGACCCTGGACACGGGGGAGAGAGAGAGAGAGAGAGAGAGAGAGAGAGGGGGAGAGAGAGAGAGAGAGGGAGAGAGAGAGCCCAGAGGATTAATCAAGCCCATCAGATGTCCTCAAGCTTACCTTGCTAA
Organism: Anguilla rostrata; assembly: GCF_018555375.3. Taxonomy (NCBI): domain Eukaryota; kingdom Metazoa; phylum Chordata; class Actinopteri; order Anguilliformes; family Anguillidae; genus Anguilla; species Anguilla rostrata. Next base: position 52,252,155 of record NC_057933.1, read on the forward strand.
CACACACTCCAACACAGATCTGTTTATATTATCTCCAGATCATCCTGACAATATTTATTCTCTATTTACCTAAACGAGGCAATACGGCGGTATTTATGGCCGGGATACGGCTAAATATAGCGGTTTCAGAGCGCTCTCCCAGCCTTAGTGGGAGGTTTCACTCTAATCTCCATCTTTGAGCTGACAAGCGGGAGAATTCCTAATGAATGCCTCTTTTCATCTGTACGTCTGTGTGTATTTGACAGTATAAATATTTAGCAATATTGGAGTCAGCTTGTGATTTTGCCCAGATGGACTGATTGATGCCTTGGCCCCTGACGCTGCCAAAGATGTTCCAGTGAGTTATATAAGCCATTCCTTTCTCTCTCCATCTCTCTCTCCCTCTCTCTCTCTCTTTCTCTCTCTCTCTCTCTCTCTCTCCCTCTCTCTCTTTCTCTCTCTCCCTCTCTCTCTCTCTCTCCCTCCTCATTCCTCTGGTGCAGAGCAGTAGTGGGGCTCTGCCTGCGCAGTAACGGGGGGTGAAACTCCTCATGGGGCCGGAGTGATGTCGGAGCAGAGGTCATTACGGCCGGGGCGGGCCGGGCGCAGCGGGGGGGATGGCAGGGGCCGGCCACCGCCTGCCTGCTGGGGAGGAACGCCCGATGGCACCTGACCCGCCGGCAGGGCGCGTGCGGTAGCGTCAGCGGGTGTGGAGGGGCTGGGCGGCCGCTGCTTCAGTTTCCCCTCTCCCTTCCTCTCTAACGCCATGCTCCTGGGATATTCACAGTGTGTTTTACACAAATGTGTGCATGTGTGTGGTTATGAGTGTGTGGTGTGTGTTTGTGTCCACCTCCTTCTCCGTAGTCATGCTCTTACCAGGCGCTAACACGTATGTGTGTTTGTGTGTGTGTGTTATGTGTGTGTGTGTGTGTGTGTGTGTATGTGCGCATGTGTGGTTGTGTGTGTGTGTGTGTGTGTGTGTGTATGTGCGCATGTGTGGTTGTGTGTGTGTGTGAGTGTGAGGGGCTAAATCTACCCCCCTTTTCTCGTCCCTCCAAAACCCCTGCCATTGTCTGGCGCATTAGGCGGCTGTCACGGGCTCTGTGGGCACGCCGCTGTGCTCTGTGGGCCCCGGTCACATGACCAGGTCCGCCCGCACTGCGAGCGGGGGCCACATTGTTCCCGCCCCCTCCCCGCTCGAAACGTAACGGGCCCGCTCGGCGGGCGGCCCGACACAGATCGGAACGGCGCGGGCGAACGGCACGGCCTAAAATGTTTTAAAAAGTCCTCAGGTCCTGATCTCCGAGATAGCGCCGCGGTCCTAGAAAAGGACAGGACCCCCAGGGGTAGTGGTGGGGAAGGGGGGGGGGTTGAAAGCCTGCCATTTCTCTTCTGTTTCTTTTTCCTCCATCCGTTTTTTAAAACCGTTTCGCTTGATGTTTCTCACGTTCTCCTTCTCCGTCAAGACTGTGACAAGATGCGAGAGATAATCTGATTTATCATAATCACCGAAACCCGGGCTCGTCACGTGAATCTGTTACGGGGGAAGGGGAAATACATAAATAAATAAATAAATACATAAATACATAAATAAATAAACGGGCTGCTGGATAATCTCAGCCCGGGGGGACGTGGGCCGTTCAAACAAAAAGCCACAGGTGAATCTGAGGAACGCGGCAGCAAACAGAGAGAGACTGCGAGCGGGGATTAGACTTACGCCGTGAGATCACTGATAGGCACGCGTGTGCGTGGATTAGACTTTTACGCCACGCGATCACTGATAGGGACACGGTCTGTGGGTTTTTTAGTGGCCCGGGACAATGGGGCTGAAGTAGATTAGCACGACACGATTAGCATTATTACACACAAGCTAAAAACAAGCCTTCAAAGTTTTAAGGGTGTGTACCACAGCCCACCTGGATTTGCACTGGCCAAGGTTTAACCTTTAGGACATTTGATTTTATCTTAAGATTTTTGACCTAATAGCTTTATTGAAAATTTCAGTAACATGTTGTGCAAATAAAAAGTTTACATGGGATTTAATCTCAAATCAAGGGCATAGCCCACTACTACAAGATTAAATCTGGGCCTTTGGGCTGTTGCATGTGGGCTACTGCAATTCCTTCCAAAATCAGAAGGTCACCCAGAATTTAAACTCCAAAAGAAATTCTATTTCATGAAATGCATCACAGAAATTAATAACTGTCGTTTTACGAAATTAAATTAGGTGTAGCCTATTGATACAACAGATTTTTCAGTGCAATGAACGCACAAGTATAATGAACACAAGCAAATCTAAAGTGTGTATTACTTGGTCAAATATAATTCAAGTTAAGAAAAAAGGAGGTTAAAGTGAAAATGCATACAAGCGGGAAAAAACATCAGTAATAAACAGGCAGGTAAACCACCAAAAACAGAACAAAAACACAACCGCAAACAAACCTACCCGAGCTCCTTTCAGACGTATTAATGGGGTAATTGTCCCCTCAGACGTGCACTCAGCATAATGTCATTTCAGGGTTTCATTTAGAAAAAAGGGATATATCTGTCCTTTCTGGCCTCTGCTTTTTGAAATTGCGTTTTAACTTTAAGAGACGTAATACATCTCGAACGCCCCTAACGCAATTCTCCCCAAAAAACCGGGCAAGGCATTGCCTCCGTCTCATCAACTAAAAATCTTTCATTAACATTAGCATTCAAATGTGATTGTTTCCAGCGCGCCGCCGCACTTGTTATAATTCCAGTCAAAATATAAATCGCTGAATTATTTATACTTTTCTTTGCGATGACTGCGGTGCCTTCCATAGCCTTGCAGAGCAACACTTACGGCTTCCTTTAATCGCTCCGCTATTTGAAAAACATTGGTATTTACACAGTCTTTAATGAGGATAATTCGTCTTGTCCCTGTTCTCATTAATGAATTAATTTCTCGACTTCTTTTTATTAGGCTGCCAGCTGCCACCTAACCTTGTTTCATAAAGCTGTCATTAAGCCTCCAAACTTTACACTTCAGACTTCTCTGTGAGCACTCTCCCTGCTTTTGGAAACCTCGGGAAATTTGTTTGCGAACCGAGATACGATCTTGCGCAATACTTTGCGATTAGGCTTGTTATGGAATCATACATACAAATTTAGAGGATGAAAAAGTTCAATAAAAACCCTTCCATTAGCAAAATGATAGTCTCTACAGTAATCAGAGGGAAAAGTTTGCTTTGGTCCAATACTAACAAGCAAATATAAAATGTAAGGGCCAATCCTCGTGTCTTTTTGGCAAATTGTAGAATTAAGCTAATGGCCAAAAAAACAAGCAAAATTGAAATGGTAGCAAAGTAGCCGCCGTATTGGTTGGTTAATTATAGGCCACTGTTGTCTGACTAAAGAAGCCAAGCAAGCTGCTATCCAGCCTTTATTGACTGGATCCAGAGAGCTACCCCCTTCTGGCACTATCCCGTGCCTCTCCATCTTTCCTCCTGCTCCAGTCCTCTGCAGCATCACACAGACCCACTCCGTCCATTTGTCCTCCCTCAGCCACTCTCTCAGCTTGGGTCACACTCCAGCCTGTTCTCCAATACATGTGAGCACTGCACCGAGAGTGTGAGAGCAATGCTTACTATTCACAGATTGCAAACCTGCCAGACCTGCACAGTTTGCTTTCAATTAACTCTGTCTGCACACGCGTGTGTTCACGCACTCATGCACATGCACACACACACACACACGCATGCACACGCACACACAGATACACATGGATGCACAAGTACACATTCACACGCACACACACACACACATGCACAAGTACACATGCACAAGCACGCATGCATACACATTCATGCAAGCACAACCATGCACACATGCACACACACACACACACACACCCATCACCAGCCTTAGCTCCTCACTCTTTACCATTACAATGAGGCTGAGCCGTGAAACTATCAAATGAAAACTTCATCACACAAAAACGTCATCAGGCAAACAAATAACCAGCGAAAGCGGTGGGATCGCTGCATAATTTCAGTCTGAGGGCCCATGAATTACGCCGCGGTCACCAAGCCAATTACCGCAGCGCCAATGGTGGATAACAAACGAGGCGTCCAAGCAGCCAGAAGTGAAGAGTGTCCATCTTTCTTTAATGGACGCTGGAATATTACTCCCTCTAATGACATGCAATTGCCTGCAACTACACTTAACCTGATCCTCCAGAGCTAAAAGGAAAAGTTTACCGGGAGCAGGAAAAGAAAGTTAAACATTAGCACCGACCTTCTTCTAACACATGCTCCAACAGCATGTCCCCCCTGAGCCCAGTACAGCTACCTTTATCCAACCGGTTTCTGCCGAGAATCTCATAAGATGGTCGGATGGACAATCAAGACTGAACAACAAATACACCCTAATAACATAACAAACTGTTATTCATTAACCTAGGAGTCGCCTGTAGCGAGCGATATTTCAAACGTTAATTCATACAGTTGGATACACACTCTCGCATACACTTTGATTTGGATTTAGTTGAGTGTCTGTTTTTTGTTTCGCCCGATAGCGAAATAAATCGCCGCGGCGCGAGTCGATGTGCGTGTTGGATGACAGCGGCCAGATTAGGTATTGATAATTTGCAAGAGAAATACCAAGCTCTCGAGACGCGCAAGAGGAATGGGGCGAGGCTGAAGGCCGATCTGACCCAGGGTGCTGATGGGAAATAGCTCAATGCCAGCGGCGGTGCTGCAGTGTCTACAGCAACGCTCAACCCCCCCCCACCCCCCCCCACCACCCCACGCCAGAGTCGCACAACACGAAGACAAAGCCATGAAACTCCATATCAAATCAATGGCGGAGGAGAGGCCGGAAGGCGCCAGGACTGAAATAGTTGGGGTTGACAAGCGAAGGCGGAGGGGGACGCGCAGGGTCAAGGTGGGGAGAGCGCGCTCTGCGTGGGGGAAATCAAACGACGGCCCCGAGGAGAGGAGAGCGTTGGGTTTTACCCCACGAACCAGGTTCGGTGAAAGGCCTCTGGCTCTTACGGACGATGGAACTTGCCAACAACTATCGCCCACGAACAAGGGTCTGGTTCCAAACACGTTCGGCGGGAGCAAAGCAGGACATGAGCAAAGCGCTCTTCGGCTGATCTCCATAGGGGAACCTTTTTAGTTCTTTATGGAACCTCTATGATAGGTGTGAAAACTGCAAAAGATTCACAGATTTGCCTTATCTTTTGTCTGACAAAGAATCCTTGAACTAGACAGGGTTCCTCTCTGGAGATACAGAGGAGCCTTTTGAAACTCTTTCTTCTGACAGAATATCACATGTACTCTTTGATATGGTTTATTTAGTTCTGAGGGGGCGGGGGAGGGGGGGATGAGAATGGGCAGATTGTCAATCATTGTCTTATTTCCTAACCGTCCATTATGGCACCACACCCAGTCACAAGGACCGACACAGAAACGTCCTGCAAAGAACATACGCACCGTACAAGGTCCATCTTCATCAAGAGCATCAAGTGCATTCAGAACTCTACATCTAGCACAAGGCACGCTGGGTGTTACACTTAGGCCAGTGGCACAGGGAACAGGAAGCTATGGCTTGTTTATTTGCCGCTTGAGAAACGTATTTAGGAAAAAAGGCGTGGCGGATAAATAGCGTTAGCTGCGCCGCGGGGCTCGGGGGCGGCGGGCGGGAGCGCCTCGCCGAATGCGCAGGCGGGCGGTTTGACCTGCCAACCTTCGGTTGTTCGTACAAGTTCTCTGTCAGCTCTTCGGCGGCATATGTTTACCCCGAGAGGAGAGGCTGTTGACACGGCTGTCAGTGTCAGAACCAGCTGCGGCTCCATCAGTGCCTCCGTCTCCGGGCGGGGGAGGGGTGCTAACCGCGCGAGCTCCCCTCGACAGCGCCGCAACGCAACCCACCCCCCAACGCTCTCATACCTACCCAGTGCACTTCATACCTCACCCCCCGCCTTCATACTCACCCCCGCCCCCCTTTCAGACGGAGAGGTATTTTCAGAACGGGGGATACCGTGACGGGAATAGACCCGTGAGGTACGGAAAGGGAAGACCGGAGTAGAAAAAACGGGGGCGAAATTGCATTGGAAGTGTTTCCCCACCCACCGCATTACACCAAAACGGACAGAAACTGCGCGCGGTCCTGGAATTAGAGATATTATCTACCGAATATTAAAAAAAATAAAGAAGAAGCTTGCTGATCCGTACATGCATGTGGACGCGTGCGATAGCTCTCCGGCCCGCTCCGGGTTCGCGGGTTCGACCGGCCAGCGCGAACGTCTTCATTGGCGTTATTACTCCTATCTGAGTGGAATTATTGCGCTGTCCCCTTCCGGTGAGAGGCAGTTTGGGGCGCGCGTGGAGCGCGGCGTCCCCGCCTCAGCCAAAGGGCCGGCTGCTATTATTGACATCATTTGTCTGCATCATTACTCGCCACCCCGGTCGGGCGAGCGGCGCGGGGACGCGGCGGTGACAAACGAGCGCGGGACTCCCTCCCGCTCGGGCCGCTTCCTTATCTGTCCCCTCGCCACCGCCGGGGCCCCCACCGCACCCCCCCACCAATCCCCAAAAGGGACGCGGGGGCGTCTGTTTGCTTTCTGCTGGGTTACCACTCCGTCTATTGTTGTTTGCACTGAGGGGGACAAACTCAATTCATTCTCGGGACGTGAAGGAAGCGAGGCTGCGGAGGTGGGGGGGTTGTTGGGTAAGGGGGGGGGGGCATTTCCCCTGGAGGAAACGCGCAGGAACAAAGACGCACGGAAAAAGTTGCTGAACACGGACTAGCGCGGAAAGCGCCGGGCCGTCCGCGGGAGGCAGACGCGCGGTTTTATCTCCGAGCGCTTTTATGGATCCGGGCGGCCCCGGGACGATCCGTCACCGAGCGCGTTTTGGGAAGCCGGGCCGATCTTTACGGCGCGCGCACTGTCTGCGCGTAATGGGCGCGCTGGACGGGACGAGCTCTCCGGCTGATTTAAGGATCGGTGAACCGGCGCGGCGCGGTGCCCTGAAACACGACCGAGGACAGAACCGGGGAGAGAGCGGCCATAACTGTTTCTCCCGCTCAAAAGATTAAATGGGTAATAACCAGCATCCCAGTCCTCACTCAGCCCCAACACACAACACAAGTTATTTTAAGATTCAATACTCTCACAGTTATTCTGACAGTTATTCTGATCTTTAAACTCCATGAATAATAAACATGGCAAAAAACAGCCCCGTTAATTTATTATCTCTCTAAATCATTCTGACACATTTTAAAGCGCCTGATGGAATTTGTCTAATTCATATTCTCGCTGTCCGAATTTTCTGCAATTTTCTTTTTTTTCCCCCCTCTCTCCTTTCCCTCCAAAGTAAAAAAAAATCAATCAGCGAGCGAAGGCGGTTTCTGGCACCTTGGTTGTGCATTCTTTCGAAGCCTCTACCTCCGGGCGCTGGCGGCTCAAACGCGGCTCAAACGCGGCTCCTGACTCCGCTTCACACCGTGGGCTTTTCCCGCTAGCATCGGGCCGCCACGTCTCCCAGCTAATATTCAATTAAGCCAGTGCAGAGAGGTGCTGATAGCGGCGTGGTTATTACACTGTTCTGCGCACGCAACGTGTCTCAGCGGCCAGTGTAAATACTGATTCAGCGGCGCTTGTGTACGAGCGGCAATGCTGAAGAAGACCAGGGTGCTGATCGGAAGTGTCTTCATGCTGCAGTATCGGCATGTCTGCATAACTTGGAGTTTGGCTGGGATAATTGACATTGGGGGGCGGGGGGGAGGCGGGGCTTGTGAGGTCACAGTAGATGGAACCCTCACGCCAGCTCACCTGACCCCGGTTCCACCTATCGCGGGCCTCATTCGTACGTGACTGCGGTACAGCAGAGCCGGTGAGGAAGGCTGGCACAGGCCCGCGTCTAGCCATGTAGCGGGGGAGCAACCCAAACAACAGACGGCCTGAGCGCTGGTTTCCTCAGGGACCGCCTTATCCGGAGCGCGGCCGGGATCCGGGAGCGAGCGCTGAGCCCATCATTCACGCGTCGCCCTAGTTTCGCGCGGGAGGCCCCCCGGGGGGGAGCCAGCTCGACTTGGCGGAGAAGTTTGGCGCTTTTTCTCCCACCGGCTCCTCGACCGCTCCGCTCCGCGCCCTTTAGGGACCCGCGGGGAGGCGGAGTCACGCTTCGCTCTGATAGCCACTGACCCCACTGTGAGTGAACACAGCTCAGACAGAGAGAGAGAGAGAGAGAGAGAGAGAGAGAGAGAGGGAGGGAGAGAGAGAGAGAGACAGAGAGAGACAGAGACAGAGAGAGAGAAAGAGAGAGAGAGAGAGAGGGGGAGAGAGAGAGAGAGAGAGACAGAGAGAGAGACAGAGAGAGAGAAAGAGAGAGAGAGAGAGAGACGGGGGGAGAGAGAGAGAGAGACGGGGGAGAGAGAGAGAGAGAGAGAGAGAGAGACAAACAATCAGAGGGAGAGAGAGGCAGATAGACAGAAGAAGAAAGGGCGGGAAACAGAGAGAGAGATAAAGAAAGACAGAGCCCAGAACCCTCCTGTCTACCCCTCCCCCCACACAGCTTCCCCCCTCCATGCTCTTGACCTCCATCCTTCAGCTGTCTCCTCCTCATGTCTTCACCGTCTTCATGTTTATTTAAATGCAAACACCGTCCAAGTCAGCTGGAAATGAGAAGGCCTCGCCTTCACTCGTTTATTTATTTCATTTCATTTACTTGCCAGCCCGCGTCAGCTTGTCTTCTTTGTATGCAAACGTCTTCTCTCAAAGCCGCTCTCTTACCTTGAAAGTTTAAGCACAGTCGTAGCGGGACCTTTGGGGCCACTGGACGTAATGCAGTGATATCAAAAACGCGTTCCCCGGGGACTGTGCGACTATTCTGGGTCACCACCCCACCCCACCCCAGCATGCCCACCTCTCCTTTTGGGACAGTTGCATTACCGCCACAATACGCTCACGCTCACCCTGCTACCCGATTTCCTCAGGATTTAATGTGTTTTAGTCGTCGTTTCCCATCTTAACAAATGAATCTGCACCCGAGCAGAACCCTGCTATTACACCGCTGTGTACAACAGGAATACAATAACCCCCCCACCCCAAAAAAAAAAGAATGAATTTATATTCCCACACTGTAAATCCGAACGGAAGATTCCGGTAAAAAATTAATGTTCTTGGTTTGTTGAGAATGTTAATTGGGCATGTAGGAAGAGAAATGAATGTAAATGTCTGTCTGAAAGCAGCCGGCTGTCTGAGCCCGGACGCACCGAAGCGCTCTCCGGCAAGCCCACCTTCCTCTTCTCCGCTCTCACATCTTTTCAACTTTTTTCACCGAAAAAAAAGAAAAGAAAAAAAAAACACTAATAAAAACCCCGTGGATCTCCATGCATATTGCCATATGAACTGTCACATTAATAACACTATGCTCATATTCAAATTTTCTGTCCAAAGCTAAAGAAAGATTGAGCGTCCTGCTGTTGTGCGGCCAAGATTGAAGATGTGTCTCATTGATGCTGTTAAAAGTTTATGAAAATAGATGAATTCTCAAATGCCATTGGTTGCTTGACTTCAACTCCCCGCAGTCCTGTAAGAAATTGGTCTTTTAATCAAAATGACTGAATGCCACGAGGTTGGATTCGGGGATTTTTGTTTTTCTTTAGCAAAAGAGGTGCAAAGTATCACAGTTAAACCCTGAACCGCAGATATATACCCCCTGTATGTTTATACCAGCGCAGACAGCGCAGTAGAATTACATTGTACTTGGGGGAGTATTAGAGTGTCAATTTCCCTTCGCCATATTCAAATTTGATTTCCATAAATAGGAAACATACGGCAGAGGATATCCATGCAATATGTTTAACATAACAGCTGTTGACTTTGTCAGATATTTAAACTAAGAGCCACAGTGAGACGCGGAGTGTTTATCAACAGAGCGGAGGCTCGGCGCTCGCGTGGGGGCACATTACCCTCCCGTGTTAGCGCCGCGCTCGCTCTGTCAAGATCCGGGAGCGGCGCGGCGACTCCCGCCAGCCGGGCCAAGGAGCGCGGGGTTTCGTTAGCCGCGCTCGGCGTTTCCTGTCAGACGGTGACGCGCGCGTCGGGGTCCTGGACGTAGGGGCTCCGCCCCCGCGAACGCGAGCCGATTTTTATCGCGAGCGCGAAAACGAAATGAAAAAAGGATTAAAGATAATGGCGACGAGCGCTAAAGTGGAGCGGCTAATGAGTGCTAAGGAACGCGTGCTAAGAGCGCTGCTCGTTCTCCTTCGCTGTGCTGCCGCTGTTATCAGGCCCGTTTAAATGCATGCGCGTTTGGTAACTCTGGATGAGAGCTGCCAAATGGGCGCAACACAAGATCTGCGTTGAGAGAGAGACAGATGGCCGCACTAACCAACAGACCGCTAACTAACCAACGCACTGTACGAAAGGAAATGGATTCCCCCGAGACCTTAATGCTGCTTCTGCATTAAAAGCCCAGCAGCTTCCCCCCCCATAAAGGTCCCTGGACACCTGAACTCCGCCCAGACCTCGCACAGGGGGTGCGGTCAGTCCGTAAGGCTGATCCCCTCACAAACAAGCTGTAGGTTCAAGCTGTAGGAGGGGAAAGTGCTACTGTAACTCTTGATTGATGCTCGACCCAAATCGCCTCAGTCAGTCCCGAGCCGTATAAATAGGTAATATGTAAAATGTAAGCTATTTAATTCGTCCGGGATAAGAGCGCCCGTCTGCTAAGCAAACAGATAAGGGGAGTGAGGATGGATGCTCCGCGCCGGGCGGAAGCGCTGGGTGAGGAGCGCTAGGGCTCTCCGGCGTAACAGCCACAGACCGGGTTTTTACCAGAATTCCGCTGATCGGCAAGATTCCCAATACCATTAAACACCGATATCTCTGTGCATCAGGACCCGGTGACACGCCGCGCATAAGCACACCTAATGGCGCTCGGTCACATTCCCAAATCTGCGCTCCTCCTGTAAATGTACGAGGAGGGGGGGAGAGGCACTGGCGTACACGGGGCCCGTCAACACGCTCTCCTCCTCTCCTCTCCTCTCGGCGAACGGCCCGGCGCGTTAATGGGATCTGAGCGGGCGGTACGCCGCGCGTCGCGCCCCACACCCCCCCCCCGTCCCCCGTCCCCCGTCCCCCCCGTCCCCCCCGGTCCCCGCGCCGCACGGCGAAGGCTTTGAGGAAGAAAGGCTCTCCCCCGAATCCTGGGCGCTGACCACAAATTAGCCAGCCTCAGTCTCCCAGGGACGAGCACCTCCAAAAAAAGTTCTGAGATGACAACCTCGCTTATCCTTCACATCTCATTCCCGCCCCATTATTTTGATGGCGCGGGGTATTAAAAAAAAAGAGAGAGAGAAGAAGAGATAGAAAAAGAGCTGAAGGGGTCTGAAGAGGTTTCAAATTCTGAGAAGGCTGTCACATTACGAAAACATGTCTCTTTAAACTAAATGTGAAATATGGGTAATTGAAGTGATAAATCCACTGTTCCCCCCCCCCCCCCCCTCGTTGCGAGAGCTCTTCTGATGAGCGGTAAATTGGAAATTATTCTGTGTTGTAACGCCGCGCGCGGTGCCTTTCCATTACACGCCGTCAGTCATCGGAGACAGACAAATTACTCAGCTGTCAATCTGACCGTCGAATAAAAGGATTCTGGGATTCCGAGATTGATCAATACGAGGGGGAAAAGATCAACTGTAATACTCCCTTTGTGATTGTCTGAATAAATCAGGCGGTGGCAGAATTTCGCTATTATTAACACTCTCTCCCGCGCTCGCTCCACTTTTCATTAATGTCAGGCGAACAAAGTTGCGCGGCGGAGAGGAGAACACATGAGCATAATTCCTGTTAATGGACAACCAAAACTTTATAATCATGCAAATGCAAAAAAGGAGGAGAAAAGGGCTCCTAATTGCTTGGCGTGGAAATGGTTTAAGTCCTTGTAGTAGATTTTCATTCTTGTTTTTTATCACCCATAGGTTGTGGTGAGTGGGTTTGCCGCTGAGGAATAAAAACACCTCTATTGCTCAATGCTAAATTAATTGCACCAATTATTCACCAAGAGAGTTGTCTAATGCAGGCCTTCGGAGAGCCGGACCCAGCCGATTGCTCTAATTTTTAATTGGCTGTCCAGTTAAATAATTGATTGGAACAAACTTGAAATGGATGGGAAGGTCTAAGTGTCTTTTATCATGTACTCTTGGTCTCCATGGCTACCAGGCAAAAAACTTACTCCCCTCTCCTTAATAAATAGAAAAATATAGTCACACCAGCTGAGGTAAGAGGGAGAGCCCTCCCACCCCCACACAACTGCTCTGTCTCTAACACACATGCACACACACATGCACACACACACACGCATACACCCACGCACTCACACGTACACACACACACACACACACACACACACACACACACTGACACATACACACACACACACATATACACACACGCATGCACACACACACACACATACACCCACGCACTCACACGTACACACACACACACACACACGCACACACGCACACACACACTGACACATACACACACACACGCACACACTCATGCACACATACATACACACACACACACACACACACACACACACACACGGAGACACACACACACACACACGCACACACACACAAAGAGACAAAAGCCAGCAGGAGTAAAAATACAATCTGCCAATTAGAGACTGTGCGTGAGTGGGGGGGAAAGGTTATTTCCTCTAAAGCATTACAGTGAAAATGCGGCGAGCGTGGACGCCTCTCTGCAATGCTGCCGGTGCCTGGCAGGTGCCCTGCACAGCGCGCCGCGGGGTTTAGCAGGAGCAACGCCAGCCCGTCCGCCAGACGTTAAAACGCCGCCTCTGAGCAGCGGCGTTCAGCGTTTCAGCTGCCCAACGTTCTGCACCTCAACACTCGCCCAGATCAGAGAGCTCGGGAGCCATTCCTCACGGTCCTCCATCTGCAGTGACACCCACACCACACTGACCTGGCAAGAGACACCCCACCCAAAGTCTGCCCTGAAGCCCAAATTTCAGTCCCTCAGAGCGGCTCAGCACGGGATGACACGGCTCTGGGGACTGAGATAAGGGGTGGACTGAGAAGGTAGGCCGTCTCTGTCCAGGCGTGGCACACTGCAGTGTGCAGGCAGACCATCAGACAGCTGTCTTTAGAGGTGCTTGTGTTCAACAGAGGAACATTACCGCAGCGGTTCACGTGAGCGTTATAGCCTTGTGAGGTGTTGAGGCGCGCGGTCTTAACGGTCATCTCTTATCTCGCACATCTTTCAGTCTGTGCCCTCCTGACCGGCTCTCGTGCCTTCTCAAGAAAATATCTGTCCGCAGTGTTCTCGTGAACTTTAAAAGCACGGCGTTTTATAAATGGGTTTATGTGTGTTTTTATTTGGTACCAACTCAGAGCGCTGACATCACAAAAAAAAAAAAACATATAACAAACGGTTATATTCCTCTCCACACATACGTACGCGCTCGCGCACATGCGCACGCACGCCAGCACACACACAGAGCGCGCAGTCGGAAGGCCCGGGAATCGTGGGCTATTAACTCCCCGCGCGTCGCGAGGCAACATTTAAAATTCATGACCGCCGCACGGCGAATGTTTTCTTTGCTACAGGCTAGTAAAGAAACAATTAGCGTAGCCCTCTCAGCGCTGTCTACCAAAATCAATAGTCCCTGATGGTATTATAAGCCTATTGACCGAATGATGTGGTTCACCCTGACCCGCACCTGCACGAGACGCCCTTACGGGGGATTAGGGCCGGGGCTCTAAGCAAATCAGACAGATAGCTGTGCATATCTAAGCAGCCCTCAGGAGGAGCCCCGGTCTGCGGGCCCTCCCTCGCCTCCAACCGCGCGCGCAAGCCTTCTGCCAGGAGGTTACAGCCCCGTATTTATTTTACAGCTTCTCAAACCCCGTATGCAAATCCAGCGCTCCCCCCACCCCGCCCCGCCCCGCACTTTGCAGAAAGTCACGGATGGTAAACAAACGAATGAGAAAGATTCCCACTCTGCCACAAAGCAGTGTTCTACAATAATACAATGTTTTATAATAATAATAATAATAATAATAATAATAATAATAAATAAATAAAATGTTTTATGATGATAATAATAGTAACAATAATACTGATAATAACACATTTTTAGAATTATTATTATTATTATTTATATATAATTACTAATTATAATTCCCATTCATTATTATCATCATTATTACATTTGCATAGTTGGCAGCCTTACCCAGATCCACAGTTTATAATATTGTGCAATGTACATTTCAGATATTAGATGGGGGAATTTTGAGGAATGCAATTTGGGTCAAGCTTCAATCAAGACTACAGTAGCGATGTGGGATTTGAACTTACACAGAACTACGCGTGGGTAACTGCGTAGGTGTTCAGTCAGTAGCTATTTTAAAGTACAGAGGTGTCTTTCTTCACAAAAAGGTCGCTGGGCAGTTCATCCATCTATCTGTCAGCCAATAGCATTTTTTACATCAAAATACATTACATTTAGCAGACTTAGCTTATCCACAGCTACAAAACAAAGAGGATACATGCATTTAAATGAGTTAGATAAGGACAGCTGCCCTACAGAAAAAGACATGCAATGCTCTTAGCACATGTGTCTTAACAACATGGGACAGTGGGTGGGTGTTCAGCCCGTAGTTGTATTAATGATTTGGGGGGGGAGGTATCTTGTGTCATTTTTCATGTGTCTGTCTCTCTGTCTGTCTGTCCGTGTCACTCATCCCCAGCGTGAGTACATGGAGAGGGGAGGGGAGGCTCCTCCCTCCTGGTACCTGGGCCCCAGCGTGTGGACAGGGAGAGGGGAGGGGAGGCTCCTCCCTCCTGGTACCTGGGCCCCAGCGTGTGGACAGGGAGAGGGGAGGGGAGGCTCCTCCCTCCTGGT
>NC_057933.1:52272045-52282045 GCF_018555375.3 Anguilla rostrata
TTACAACGTACACACGCACATACACGCACACACGCATGCACGCACACACACACACATGTACACACACATGCGCATGCACACACATACACAACACACACACACACACACAGGCACACATATACAAACACACACGCATGCACACACGCACACATACACAATACACAAACGTATACATTTATACACACACACCCACACCCAACTCGCACTCTCACATACACATAAATACACACAGAAACAAACACACTCCACCCGCCAGTTCTGAAACCTAAGAGATGATTCGGTCAGTTCGGTGGCGGACGAGCGGCGAGGGCATCGCACGTTGACGGACGGGCGGTGGGGACCCGTGACGCGCGTCGGGGGGCGGAGCCCAGCGGCGCTCTCATTCGGGAGGCTGCGGGGCCAGAATGGATCAGGGATGCTGATCCAAGCCGAGGCCTTTCCGTCTGTGTTAGGGCCCACTCTCTCACCCCCACGCCCGCGGCTTCTGAATTCTGCACTGCGTAAACAGCTCCGATTGTTTTATAGCTAGCAGTGTACCTGCGTTTTTATTGTTATTAGCGGTGCTGCTGTTTTCGCTTGCGTTATGTATTTATGTCTTACAACTGAGAGAGAGAGAGAGAGAGAGAGAACGCAGATCACAAAAATCTTGAGTCTTGAACAATTTAAATGTATTTCTAACAAGTAGTACCCGAGAGAGAGAGAGAGAGAGAGAGGGAGAGATAAAAATAAGATAATAAGTATCACAAATGCACAAGAAGCACAAGGAAGGAAGGAGGGAACAGAGGGGGAAAAACAAAGGGAAGGAAGCAAGTCAGGGAGGAAAATATAAACAGAGAGAGTGAGGAAAAGGCAGGAGGGAGAGACAAAAAGAGAAGGAGGAGAGAGACGGAGGGAGGGAGTGAAAGAGGAGAGTTCGCAGTGACAGCCCGCAGGACCCTGTCAGGGATTACAGCCATTATGTTAAGCAGGGTGAGGAGTGATCTGATAGCTCATCTATCTTGTGTCTGTGGGTTCTGAAGACCCCCCCCCACCCCCCGACAGGCCGTACGCACCCACTCCCTCACACCTGCGCTTTTTACCGCCCCCTCCACACCCTTCTTCTTCCCGCCCCCGCTGCCGCCAACTCACTCCCTCCGACGCCAGACAGGAGTCCAGATCCATGTGTTTCAGAGAGGTCCACAGCAATATTACAGCGGGCCAGTGTACACACACACTGGCTGAACGGCCTGCTGCTGGAACCTCTGCTTCCCACTGTTCACTGCTTTTATATCTCAGTATCGCAGCTTTGGACCGGCAATGGTATTTTTATCTTCTTTTCTTTTTTTGTGTAACCAGTCAGTTCCATCTGTGTCTTACCCTGATTGCAATTAAAAAAAGATAGCAGTTGCCATTACCATTCTGTTGGAACTGAGAGTTAGGATCTGTGAATGTGGGGGGTGTGGGGGGAGGCGGGGGGGAGGAGGGAGGGGGGGTTGTACTTTTGGAAAAGACCTTGAAACACTACTGCGGGAGCCCCTTAGGCTCGGCCCCGTCGCCCAGGACGACGAAAGCGATCAAAGGGTCGGAGCGGAGACGTGCGGGAGCATCACAAGCGCCCCCGTCGCACAGGGGGTCCGCCAGATTAGGCCCGAGCTGGGGAGGGGTGGGGGGTGTTTTTTAGGGAGAGTGAAAAGATCAGCACCGACGCCCCGTGTACATTCATCACGCAGGTAACCGTCTGACTGGAATGAGGTGTTTTTCATTCTCGTCAGTTTTTTCCCCTCCGTCTCCGTTAGAGACGCGTTGCCGTGACGCCCCCCCCGTGTTGACGGACAGGCTGGGATATAACGAGGGGGCGGGGCGTTGAGGGAGTCGAGGGGGGGGGCGGGGGGGAATGTTCTCATCTTACCCTCTCTCCTCTTCTTTTGTATTCATGACCCCGCTGCAGCTTGCCTCTGGAACACAGGCCGGGGGGTTACCCAAACTGGCCATGCTAAGCCCTGAGTTTCCACTTCACAATGAGGCAAACTCCTCCAGTGAACCCGCGGCAGCGCGACGAGCAATCCCTCATTCCCTAAAAGGCCTTTCCGAGTTCCCATTCCATCCACTCAGGCCTTCCTTTATATCGCTGTGGAACATGGAACTAGGCCACAAGGTACAAACGCCTCTCCACCCCCCACCACCATTTTTTTTCTCAGGTGCCAGAGGAGATTTCACGCACCGCGCGGATGTATGAATTTGCCACACCCTTTTTAGTGCTAATTTGCCCTTTTAGGTTTTTAATCTCTTTCACAGTGGCTTTCTGGGCCGTTTAATTGGGCTACGGGGAGCGGGGGGGAAGGACTGCAGACGCTGGGCTGGCCCCGCCCCTCCCGGGCGGCTTCCGCGGGTCCTTCCCCTCTCCTCCCCGAGTCCGCCTCTGTCACCGAATCCGAAACCCGGCGGAAAGCTGGCGGAGCTTTGTGGGGGATTAGCGCCTGGAGGTCTCCCCCCGGCTCCACGCACAGCACTCCGCTCTCCTGCGTGTGTGCAGACTCTGCTGCTGCACGGCCTCACTCGCCTCCAATGCCACTTCCGTATACGCGCTGAAGGGCGGTGATACTAAAGTTTTATCTAACTACGTCTATTTATAATATGAAATGTCGCGAAGCACTGCAACAACATTTATAGCGTATCAGTGTACCAGGTGAAACATGACAAACGTCCTCACAGTACACAACGTACAGTCATTTATGACACAATATGTGCCTGCAGAACAAAATGCATCAGTTATGTTCCTGTTCACATATACTGTACAGGTTTATGTATATATGATTAAATACATTTACTGTGCTACAGATAAACGATACAGGTATTCAGAATAGAAACACACCTATGGCATTCTGAGTATAAGAAAGTCAGTTTTGATTAATTAATTCCTTTTGGGAGGCAATCGTATAATAATTTCTCAGATATTAACTTCTCATTTAATTTTATGCTGAGGACATAAGTGAGATGATAAGACAAACAGAATGAGAGAATGACTCAAAATATAGTTATTTCATCATAAACCCTACTGCTTTGAATAAACACATTACTTCACTTTATAGAAAGTTCCAGAAGTTCCAAGAAAAACTGCTTTATTTTGTGTAGGCTACCAGCCACTGAAACATTTAAGGTCATGAATTGTGGTGGTTCCTGCTCTACCTCCAAACATTCTGCAAGTCACCCAGGATCAAAATCTCTGCCGACCAAACGAAACAAACAGCGGAAAGGAAAAGGGGAAATCCAGGAGGGGGCCCTCCCAGGACAGGGGCACCAACTTAATTGGGTTCCTTTAGCGGGGAAGCAGCGCTCCGATTACTTGCCACTAACGCATCATATTGGGTCAAATTACCACGTTGACAAACAGTCAGGGGATTCAATTAAGGAAAAAATGAGCGTCTCTCATAACGGCAGACTGATCGTATTGGGTAACACGAGGGGCGACCCAGTAAAAATGATAATTACACGTTAGCTGGAAGATTAGCCGCCGGTAATTAGGAGCATTGTAGCCGCGGAGACCGTCTGAAGACGCCACCCCGCGCAACGCCGGCGGATCAGAGACGCCGAGGACTGAAGACGCTAGGCTAAGGTGTCAGTCGATAGTATGGATTGCCGTTAGCCTACGACGTGCGCGATGTTTAGGACCCCCCCCCCCCCCGTGCGGCTTCACCTAAACAAAGATGGCGTCCGCATTGAAGCAGCACAATCACCATTACCTCCTAATCTGAACGGATGGCTCAATGTAAGAGCTACCAAACAGTGTGACGGAAGAGTGGAAAGACTCTGACAGCGTAAGCTTGGAAATAGAAGCCTACTGTAAACAGAGCGAAAATGAGCCACACAGGAAACGTCGAGGTCACAGCAGCCTCTTGGTAAAAAGTAAAATGGCTGTCGCGCGATGTTAGCGCTAGGCGGCTGTGAGCGCGGTCACACGGCGGACCGCTCACCGCGACAGGCCGTCGATGGAGCGCTGTCACGCGGAACGCGTCGACGGGGACGTCCCTGCCGACTGGGCGCGCGAAGGCGCTCGCCGTTAGCGTAGTGCTAGCGGTGAAAAACGCGCATCCTGCTCCTCCCTCAACAGCGCGGGTCTGTCCCGGGCCTGGAATGGAAATGAGTCAGGACCGCAGCCCTCCGCTGACGGGGAGAGGCGTGGACGCGGCCAGGAAGATTGGGGGTTTGAATAATGCAGGATGTGTTGAGAGGGAGGGAGCTGTCGCTCTGCGCTCCCCCCCTCCCCCCCACCACCCTGTCCCCCACCGCACCGGCACTCATCTCTGCCAGTGCGTTTGGGGATGCCCACCGTACATGTGTCCAGTTAACAGCACACACAACTTGTCTCTGAATGGGACGAGTCACCTGACCCACACGCACATACACACACACACACACACACACACGCACGCACGCACACACACACACAGACACACACGCACACACACACACACACAGACAGACACCTACACACACACACACACACACGCACGCACGCACGCATGCACGCATGCACGCACACACACACGCACGCACGCACGCACGCACGCACGCACGCACACACACACACACAGACACACCTACACACACACATAAACACCACAGTGTAAAATGAGTGTTCCAACCAGGTGTGTGGCTGCACCATCTGCCTGCAGTTAATAAATCCCAGCTGGGAGGTTTTACCTGTTGTCCAGATGAAGATCCTCTGGAAACAAAACATTGTACTCCTGCATAAAGTAAACTATATATTAAATATATTTCTATATATACACACACGCACGCATACACACACACACACACACACACACACACACACACACACACATATATATATATATACAGTATATATATTTTTGTACAAACACAGAACTAACACTGTCCTTTTCCAGACAGCTATAAAACTTCTCACCTAACACCTTTGGAACCTGGTTTATGTTGTTGGGTCAATGACGGATACTGGGAAACGGGCAGAGGTGAAGCGCCTGTGCACACTGAACCAGAAAAACCTTCACTGTCACACAGAGACGCCGAACGCCGGCACACAGATCGAAGGCAACCTGACATTCAGCCTCACAGCCGCTACTGGTGAGCTAACAGCAGATCCTAAAGACATATAAAAATCCCACAACAGAAATCCAGTACATGAAAAGACGAAAAGACAAATGTATGCTAAATGTGTTTTGTGTACGTGTAGCGCTCTGTGGGCAATGGCGCATTTCCTGAAGTTTTTGTGCTTGTCGAAGCAAGTCATTGCACAGGGAGCTCAGGAGCTGTGAGGCTGACTCCACTCCACCGGCGGAGGTAGGACTACGCTATCTGGCCCGGAACGTCCTGCGTTTTAAGCTAAACGTTTGCTTGCTGCAGCCCGATTCCCCCAGGCTCATCCCCTTTGAAACGCCTGATCTGAAATGTAATATCTAAACCCCGTTCTACGTGTGAAGCATGCTGATGAAAAAAAAACAGATACGTGGGGGGGGGGGGGGGAGGAAAGGAAAATATAGCACTGAAGGCTTCCCCTTAGGGGCTGAACAGTCCCTCCAATGAAAAACAAGTTGCTACTTTACTCATTTCAGGATTAAAAAAAAAAAAAAACGGTATAGGAAATGTTCACATCTAAGGTGCAAAAACAATAAGAGTTTCCAACTGTTAAATTTTGATGTGGAAAGAAGGGGGGGGGGGGGGCGACTGCAGGCTGGATCTGTTGAGCTGTTCACTCTTGGGATCCCTCCAATTAACACCCCTCAAACTGCGATACCCAGGACCTCGGCTTGCAGGTGCATCGGGGTGTGTGCGTGTGTGTGTGTGTGTGTGTGTGTGCGTCTGCGGCTCCGCGTGTGTCAGCGCGGGCTCTTTTTGTGTGTGTGCGCGCGCGGGTGTACGTTTGGGCACCCGTGTGCTAACTCCGCGTGTGTTTCAGCGCGTGCAGGCGCGCGTCGCTCTGCGTGCGCGTGTGTGTCGGTACCTGTGGGTCTGAACGGCGCGTGTGTGAGGCTGTACGCGCGGCGCGGCGGTGAATACGCGTGAGCCTGTGTGCGGCGGTGCGCTGGTGCGTCTCTGTGTTTGAGGTCTGTACGTGTCAAGGCGTGCGTGTGCTTACAGTACGCATATGAGAGTAAGTCTAAGCGGGCACGCCCGTTTCTGCCCGTGTGTGGATGTGGCCGGCGGTGAGGCCTCGGCTGGCCGAGCTCCGCCGTGTCCCGGCAGATTGACTGGGAGCCGGTCGCCGTGGAGAGCGTTTAAACTCGCCAACCTCTCCCCCCCTCCTCGGGAGTCAGAGATGAAACTGGCAATTAAAGACGGGCCAACAACATCCAGGAGCTTTCACACACCTGTGCTGTGAACACGCACTGCCTTCAAAGAGAGAGAGAGAGAGAGAGAGAGAGAGAGAGAGAGAGAGAGAGAGAGAGAGAGAGAGAGAGAGAGAGAGAGAGAGAGAGAGAGTGAGAGAGAGGAGGGGAGAGAGAGAGAATCTGAGAGCTGGAACATCAGTTATTGTTAGACTTTAATGTTTTTTAATGAAGTGAGACACCGAGT
Organism: Anguilla rostrata; assembly: GCF_018555375.3. Classification (NCBI taxonomy): domain Eukaryota; kingdom Metazoa; phylum Chordata; class Actinopteri; order Anguilliformes; family Anguillidae; genus Anguilla; species Anguilla rostrata. The sequence goes on from NC_057933.1 coordinate 52,278,577, forward strand.
TGAGGCTTCAGCTTTGACTGGCTGTTTGAAGTACCTGCGCTGCCATTCTCCTCGGATGGGCTTTCCATCGGAGCTGAAAGGAGCATTACCGTGTGCGCAGCACAATGGATCAGAGACCTCTACTGTAGCATGTGATGCAGGCATCCACTCCGGGGGAAAATGGGAAGCGGGGGGGCTTTTTTCAATTGAGTAAATTTTAATCTCTATGTAAATATCTCTCATCAAAGAGTAACACATGTTAGAACGAAAAAATCGGAAATTTAAGAAATATATATTTCTCGATTATATGTACGTATTTAATAAATGAACTATATTTATTAAAAAGCCCTCTACTACTGCATAAGAGTATGGAAAAATTTGAACAAAATTGCAATATTGTGAAGTATACAAATTTCAATATTTGCAAAAGTGTATTTTGAGGCTGGCAATTAAAGCTATTTTAAGTAATATATGGCATATATCTTGACATTAAAATCCTTCCGTTCGTTGATATTTATAAAGGAGAGAAAATATGTATCATCTGTTTTAAGAAGTAAATCTGCAGACAAATTTAAGAGTGTTTTTTTTTAAATCGCAGATGAAGATTCCAGGAGCAAAGAGCGTTTACAGATTTGTTTTAACGCAAGCCTGATGGACTCCTGTAGTGCCAGGCAGAGCCTCATGCATTATGTCCCTTTAAATAAGCAACAGCTCTTCTTTAAAGAAGGTGGAGTGACGCACAGATCTGTCACACGGAGCAGATTCTTATTAGGAACTGGCTGCTGATTTCACCAGCCCGGGTTTCAACAGTTTGCGTTCACAGAAATCTTTTCAAATGGCACATCAGCCGCAGTTCCTGACACTTTTCAAACAGTTTTTCATCCAGCTGGAATGCGAAACATTGGGTTTAGAATTCACGCGTGCAGACGCGCGCACACACACGCACGCACGCACACGCGCGCACACACACTCACGCACACGCACACACAGACACAGACACGCACACGGCGTTGCCCAACAGAGAAGTGTAGTTTCAGCAGAGTGACAGATGAATCTCGAGGGTGTTTGACAGATTCTTAGTAGGCTACATTGTTATATTAGAGGCCCACGCCCCATTATGTTACTTTGTTTCACTTCACAATTACAAGATAAGCTTTCAAGTGAAACACCCACTAAAGGCATTCACGAGAAAGGCGTAAAAATAGAACGCGCCGCTCCCACTCCGCCAGCAGCAGGGAGGGGAGCGGCGTTTTGAGAAAGCCCACGCACCGCGCGGCTCTCACTTTCCCTCTCAGAAACTTAATAGCCCTGACAAATCATTCCCCAACCGCAGCGAGGGCCGTTAAACTCCGCGCGCGCGCGCCGTGAGAAAGCAAACAGGGCGCCCAGGACGCGAGGCATTAAACGCCGCTTAGAAACAACACAAATAAAAAACCAGGGAGGGGAGTTTCCGTGCACGGTCCTGCCTGCATGTAATGCATGCTCTGTATGGGTCCTGCCCGAATGGACCGTAATAAAAATAAAGGTGGGGGGGGGGGAGATGAAGCAGTGAAGGCCTGTCGTTCAGGTCCCTGATCCTCACCCACCGCAGCGCTGCAACAGTATGGAAGCAGGAGCGCACGATGGCGTCCCAAAAAGGGGCGGTGCTTTCACAAGGGGGAACCGGCCCATTTTTCTCTTGGGGGCGGGGCTCTGGGGAGGGTGGGGCTTGAGGCCTGGGTCTCGCCTTCAGGCCATGTCTGAACGCTATAGTCATGGTAACACAACCGCAGAAAGAAAAGACCAGACAGGGACATGAAGGAGGCCATGCCTGCCCCTGCACCAGAGCCAGAGTCAGAGCTGTCCCTTGGGTCACCATGGCTCGCCTTCAATGAGGCACTTAGAGAGATTCCTTTCGTGCCATTCTGTCTGATTTACTTTATTTGTATTGGTGTGCTAACTTCATCTGATGTCACAGACTTTATATTCTCCTGCTTAATGTATAACGGTGCAATACTGAAATAAACTCAAAATTGGCAACCCTGCAACCTCGATGTCATGGGTTTCACACAAGCATGAAACTATTTCAAATGAGCCATTTTGCGTGTGTGGGGTTAATACGAAATACAGTGATATTAAGTGCTGTGCGTGTGTGTGTGTGCGTGTTTCTGTGTGTGTGTGGTGTGTGCATAATGTATGCATGTATTTTGAGTGTGTGTGTGTGTGTGTTTGCATGCACGTGTGCGAGGGTGTCCGTGTGCGTGTGCATGTGCATCTGTGTGTGTTCATGCATGTGTGGTGTGTACATGTGTGTGTGTGTGTATGTGTAACCATGCGTGTGACCCTTCCTCATACACGGATCCATAAAAACCAGTGAAAGACAACATCATGCCCCCCAAAGCAACAGTTTCAGTTATGAAAACCTGCAGACTGTTTACTGAAATGACACTTTGAAATGTCGGTATTATTACTGGAGTCAAGCATAATGATTTATCAGCTTTCCACCTCAGGGAGGGCAAGGAAAGTCTGAATAGGTTCGGTTTCTTAAATCTTTCAGTCTTCTTGGCAGGGCTCAGATGGCTCTTCTAGCTTACGCAAGATTCACACCACATACGTTTGGAAACCTCTGCTCAACTATTTGGAAAGAAAGAGAGAGAGAGAGAGTGAGAGGGGAGAGAACAGAGAAAGAGAAATATCTAGAAAAAGGATAGAGAGAACGAGGGCAAAATACGCACGAGTGAAAGCAGGTCGGCTTGAAGTGTTACTTAAAAATAGCATCTCACTCGATGTGCGCGCTGAAAAAAATTAGCACGTTGTTCGGTACTGTTAATTATAATCTCCCACTTAAAAGTAGCATTTCTTGGGCCCTGAATCAATACCATCGATCTTGCACAATTAGGGTAAATAATATTAGCGCCTGGCAGCGTAAGCGATGCCTCCTGGTTACCTCACTGCCGCACACGGCCCTTATGCGGTGAGGTGAAGAAACGTGATAATCAGCCACCCTCCTGCTATGCCCCAAAGATCTCTAATTATCCCACTCCTGGAAACCGGCAAGTTTAAAAAACCCCAAAAGAAAACTATCTAATAAATGTATGCTAATGGAGCAAATTTAATGCTGTTCCTTCGTGTTTTTATTGTGCAGTAACGGCTTATGCACAAATCTGCAGTTTACGCAACTGTACCGTGATATGGCATATGACTTGGCATTAACTGCTGTGGCAATGTTGTAGGATCTATGTGCTCAAAAATAAAGAAATACAGTAAAGAAATTTAAAAAAACCAAATAAACGGTGATATGCCCTGTTGTTTTTGAAGTTATTGAATTGTTATTCAACATTCATGAAACTGATTTCTACAGTAGGTGCCCTTTAAGAGAGCATAACGCTTATACACTATACATAGGGTCAGGAGACATGGGGCCGGTTGAAGCTCTACCTTGCTTTACAGAATCCTAAATTCCTGCTGTCCGTACATTCTGCAAAATTGACACGTAATTCAAATTCACCCT